>NW_027154118.1:92203-92703 GCF_002600585.1 Cystoisospora suis
TACATGTACATAGATGTGCACGTAGTCTATCCATCCTGTATATACCCGCGTACAGGCCTACACTATCAAATCCCTACACCTAGATGTGTATATCCCTGTGTATAGGAATGCAGAAGACTTGTTAATCTTCTTCTTCGTTACACTTCGTTAGCTTACTTACCCTCTACCACTCCTATCATATTTGTCGCTATGAGGATCTGATTGGTCATCTTTGTATGTTGACCTAGAAAGAGAAAAAAGAACATAGACACGAAACAAAACCCCACGATAGCTGATGCATGCAAGAGAACAAGCTCTATAGAGAAAAAGTATCTAGCTATTCTATCCATCTTCCTCTCACCCATCCTGGAGGGGTTGAACGAAGACAGAAATCCTCTTGTTCTTACTTGATATCTACGGAGGTAGCCCTAGGTGACTCCGAGTTGAAAGAAAAGGAACCTCGCCGATAGGTGTTGACGTACCCATCAGCATAAGTTTGTGTATATGAATATGCATGTACG
>NW_027154118.1:92881-93010 GCF_002600585.1 Cystoisospora suis
CTACTTGCCTGTTTCTATCTATCGTTGTCTCCCCTTCCCAGAACCTCCATGCCTAGAAGCATCCAATTCCGCATTCGTGCGTGATACTCGCACTACCCACCTAAATCAGATCTATCTATCTTTAATCTA
>NW_027154119.1:0-289 GCF_002600585.1 Cystoisospora suis
AGATGGATCGGTAGATAGATTAAAGGTAGATAGATAGATTAAAGATGGATGGATAGATAGATAGATAGATTAAAGATGGATAGATAGATAGGTTGCAATTTCCCTAAGGCGATGAGCGCAGGGCGTGAAGGGCTTCTTGGGAGATAGGCGAGAATATCCGTAGACGACTCGCTAGAGAGAGAGAGGAGAGAAGACTTACAAGGTCTGTTCTGCAGGCGAGAATTTGGACGTTTCATAAGCAAAGCGCTTTGAGCAGAGATATGCAAGGTTCGGGTGTACATACACCCCA
>NW_027154119.1:590-7796 GCF_002600585.1 Cystoisospora suis
AGATGACTACGTAGACGAAAGAATGATAAAGAAAGAAGAAAAGATAGGTACATAGATCAATTGAAGATGAATAGAGTAAAGCCAGATAGATACCTATGATGTACATTGCTTGAAGTCACAAGCATGAGAAGGGAAGACAAGCAAATTTTCTCGAGCTCATACAGAGAGCAGCCCGCGGGTGTATCGAATCTCTTGGGAATCTCTGAGACACTGGAGACGATAAAGAAAAGAAAGAAGAAGAAGAAGAAAGCGCATCCGACACGAAGATCTATCACTCGTACTGTATCTATGCATACCTATAGACACCTATGTACGAATGGATATATACATATGTATAGTTGAAGATGTATAGGGATGTGTGCAAGTGCATAGGAGATTGAGGGAGAAGAAGAGAATAGAAATAAAAGGCACAGCCGGACAGGAGAGAGAGCGAGAGGGCGACAGAAATGGGAGAAGAAAATAAGAAGAAAGAGAGAACAAAGAAAACGAAGAAGATGAAAGAGTGACTCGGAGAAGCGACAAGAGGACAGAACGCGAGGACCGTAAAACGAGAAAGAAGAAAGACAGAGAGAAAGAAGAGAAAGAGGACATATATAGAGAGACATATACAAGAGAGAGCTGAGGCAAGGAGAAGAAGACGAAGAAAAGAGAAAGGAAAGTTGGCAAGAGGTCTTTATTCTAGAGCTATAGAGAAATTCTTTTTCTCCTTCTTCCCTCATACCTGTATCTTGCGACGACGGCATATTGTAACCCCATTGAGAGCTCATATTCTCTCGTCATTCTCATCCTCTTCTTATACTCCCCTTCTTCTTCTTCTTTCTCTCTCTCTTTAGAGTAACTTCTTAACAGAGAGAACACATCTCTTTTATCTTCTTCCTCCCCTTTTTCTTTTGCTACCATTCTCTGCTTGAAGGGATCTTTCCTTTCAATCTTTCTCTTGGTATAGCCACTAAAGGATGTGTCATCGAGCGGATCTCTCTCAGAGAGCCCTTTGCCTCTTTCTTCTTCTTCTTTTCTTCTCAAGCAGTTCCAGAGATCTAGTCTTGCGCTTTTTATCCCTCCTTCTCTCTTCTTATCGACCACGTCGCTTTCGCTAAGCTCTTCTTCTTCTCTTTCTCTCTTCGATTCTTCTTCTCCATGGAGCCCCCTCCATCCAGTAATTCTTCTTCTTCTTCTCTCCGCTTCTTGTTTCTCAAGCAAGTGTATCGACAGTGTCGATGCTAATCCTTCACTTAGGCGAAGAATCTCTTTCGTAGTCAAATGACGGGAAAGATATATTCCTAAAAGTTTGTCATTCACATCCACCTGTCTTCTTCTACTTCCTTGTTTCAACCTAGTCTTATTCTTCTCCTTTTCTTCTCTCCTTCTCTTTTGACATGCTTGCTCTCTTTCTTCTTCCCTCTCTTCCTCTCGCCCTTTCTCTCTATGTTGATCTGGTGACCGCATCCATCTCTCTTTCTCAGCCCTTGAAAAAGATTTCTCTTCTTCTTCTTCGTCTGTTTCTTTCTTCACCCTTGACGAGACAAAGGAATATTTCAAGACTTCCGTTAAATCGCTCCGATCATCTTGACGAGAACTTCTCCTTATACCTTCTCTATCCATACTATCTTGTTTCTTCTCTTCTTCATCTTCTACTCTTTCTATGTCTTCACTTCTCTCTCTTCTCCCAACCCCGAGCCTGTTCTCGGGTGTATGTACACCTCGTATGTCAACTGGGTGTCCATCAATGACTTCTTCTTCGTTCTGATGATCAACTTTGCCTGTCTTTTTCTTCTTCTCATTTAACTCTTCTTCTCGATCTTTGACACGTGAAGTAGTCGATTTCTCCTCCCCGTGCAGAGAAGAAAGAAAACTTCTCTGTAGAGAGATCGAAGGAGAAAAATAACTTCGTGAGAGTGGAGAACAAGAGAAAGAAGAAAGATGAGAATGGACTTTCTTTATCTCTTCTCCATGATGACCTCTGAAGAGGTGAGTCGAAGATGGACAAGCTATCTGTCTTTTTCTCTTACAAATAAAGAAAAGACATTTTTTCTCTTCTTTATCCTTTCTCAGAAAAGAAGAAGAAGAAAGACTTCCACTGCAATTCTCCCATCCTTCTGCTTCTTCTTGCTTACTTTTGTCTTTACAAAAAAGAGATCTCCTTCCTAATATAGACAAAGGCAAGTCTCGATGTGAATGAGAAGAATAAGAGGAAGGGGAATAGTCGGAGAAAGAAGAAGGAAAAGGGTAGTGTGTAAGAGATGAAGACTTCGTCTTTCTGTGGAGAGAAGACGAACTCGAGAAAGAAGATAAAGAAGGATAAGATCTCCCATATACTAGAGAAGCTGACGGAGAGACAGATGAGGAGAGAGGGACAAGAACGGCTGGCCGCATAAAGGACAAGAAGAGGCTGGGGTCCGAAGCCTCTCTTTTCTTCGACGTAAAGAGGGGAGTTTCTATCTTTTGGAGAAGCCCCCTACGATTCTTCATCTCTATAGACAAAGGGAAAAGAAGGAAAGAAGGAGAGAGAAAGTCTTTATCTCATAGTCATCTACTTGTTGCGGAGAGAAAAGAAAAGAAAGAAAAAGAAGATAAGGATAGACGACAATGACGATAAGAAGAAGAAGACGAAGATAGCAAGACAGTCAGGTCAAGTCGCGTATCTCTTATGGATCAGGACAGACGAAGAATGAGAAGTTTGAGAATTTCCCCTCTTTTATTTCATAAGAGAATGTGCTAAGAATGTGTAGGAATCTTCTTCTTTTTCTTTCGGGAAGTTAGGGAAGAAGAGATCAGAAATATATGTTGCTTTGTCAAGAACAGGAAAAACTTCGAGGTGTATCGACACCTGAGAAAGGGAGACATTTTCATTGCATGCATGCATGCAGATGCGGATACCAACACAAAACACAGACACACATCGATGCTCTCTTTTCCTGCATCGACAGTGTGCATATCGATCCCAAGACTTCCACTACTCGTGAGACAATGCTTTTTCTGACTTCCCCCCGAAGAAAGACCTATCTATCTCTCCATTTATCTCTTCTTCTGAGAGCTTCGCATATGGTCTGGGTATTCACAGGAAAGAGAAGAGATAGGTTGTCATAAGTGCAGCACGAAAGAGAAGAAGATGCAATGAGGTGTCTCTCTAATCCATCCTCGTGCTTTCAACGGAGCTTGTCGATCAGCCATGCTTCCTGCTGGCTAGCCGCACTGCGATTAGATTCGATGGATTTCCTCGCCTTTCTGTTCAAGAAGGTCTCCAGGAAAGAAGGTACTCTGCTTGCTGGATCATGAGACTTTCTATAGAAGGACAAGAGGAAGGTAGTTCTACGAACTTGACAGATAGGATGGAATATGTTCCTTCTGACCGAGATCTCCCCTCCGTAAGCTGCGAGAGTTCTTTTCTCCTTCTCATTTCCTCTCCTGCACGAGAGAATTGTAGGTATGCACGACTCATCATACAGACCATCACATGACTAGAGACCTAAGACTTCACATATCTATCCCAGCCTATCTGTCTATGAAGTTATCTACCCATCTATCTATCCATCTATCTCTACTACATAGGTACATTTCCTCCATACAAATCCTCTACGGACAGCACCCATCCTCTAATCCATTTAAGTGTGGAAGTAACTTGCCTCAAATGTTCTCTAGACAAGAACGACAAGGACGACCAAGAAACCGCAGAACTTCTCCAGTGTTGAATCGATACGTTGAGAACTCGAAGGTCCTAATTAGCTCCTCGGACACCTCGCCATACTCGAGGTCGCTGATCTTTATGATCCCACGAGCTAGTAAATAAGGTCTCTGGTATCCCTCCATTTCTTCCCGCTCTTTCTTACAGAAGTTTCCTTATCAGCTCATCCCTTAGTTCCACAACGGCAAACTCCTCTCAATAGGAGAAAATTCTCTCCCACCTCACTGCCGAGCGTTCTGTATGTAAGAAGGAGGGACGCAGCTATATCAAGCAGGTGAAATAAGAGCTTTTAAGGGGACTAAGCTAGACAGTATGGAATGTTTTTTGCTTTAGATCATGCGTGAACATGAGTCAGATCTTACCAAGGGGAGACCACCCATACAGCGTGCATGCATGCATGCGACTGTATCTCCTCCTAACAAGGAGGTCTGTCTCATCACGCTTCATAAGGACTGGAGGCTTTTCTGCCTGTCCCCGTGCCAGCAGTCAGTAGTTGGATGAGGGTGCAGAAAGTGACTTGACTAATTCTTGTCAACTACCTTTATCTGAAAAGCTGTACTTAGAATGCGAAATAACACGGGAGACAAGGCTATTATCATCCAGCCGGAAAGAACACGTAAGAAGCTCCATACGACCTCATTCGTAGACGCGAGTATGAAGGGATGAAGAGATCATTCTTTCTCCTAGGGTGAAGTGTTGAAGCTCCCACTACTACTACTACGGATACTGCTTAGAATAAGAGGGAGACACGAAGACGCACAAGTCCTAGAGAGAGAGAATGCTCTCTGTCTCTTCTGTAGAAGATTTGTCACTCTCATCGATTCTGCTTATATCCTAGAAAGCAAGAGAGAGGAAGAAGTAGTTCTCCGGATAGTAGCTACGACAGATGGGAGAACAGAGAGGATGGCAAGTCCTGTCGGATCGCCTTGGTTTGGGTGTAGCCTAGAGAGCTCAGGGAAGGCCTTTATTCACCTTCGTTACTTGCACGCAACGTGTTAGACAGCACGATATGTCGGATTTGTATAGATACTCTTCTTCTCAGGCTGATATTGGGCTGTATGACAGGACTTTGCGTAAGGACCCTCCTAACTCTCTCCCGTATGTAAGAAAGAAACGAAGTCGACTTCTCTTTTAGAAGAAGTAAACGAATCTATTGATGTAGGGACTTCTATAGACTTTCTCTGTAGAGTGAGGAAGGGGGGAAGGAGGAGATATCTTCTGGATTGCCTTAAATTTGGGTGATAGACATATCGAAGAAAGACGAGGAGATGATTCAACTTTGACACCGGAAAAGCCAGAGCGCCTAGCACATCAAGAAGAGTGTGTACAACTTTATTCAAGTGTATGTACACCCGCATCTCTCTATCTTTGAAGGCAATAAGGCATTGGCATGTATTGCATGTCTGTAGGTGGTTGCTTTTGAGGCCCATTAAAGAGAGCAATAAGAGAATAGATAGAACGGCTCAGGAGGGATGAGGATATTCTGCTTATTCGGGTTTCCTGATCCTATCCCTGCTTGGTCATCCATCTGCCTTGTGGAATGCATGCTGCTACTCTCTCCGGAGACGGAGAAAAGGAGAAACGACGCAAGAAAGAAGGGCTTTTTCGATAGCAAGTCCATGCGAAAACAAGAGAAAGAAGATCGTGAACTACTGCAACTCGTCTGTGTGGCTTTGAAAGAAAGATTCTCAGATGATCCTAATACAACAACGAGAGAACTAGCCATCCAAACCAGGGGTGTACATACACCCTGACTGAATCACCTATCCCCTGTCTGCCGTCTCGATGCTTGCCGATGGATGATGAGGTGCTCCTTCTCCTGTTGCTATCTGAAGGGAGTCTTCACCCTTTTTCTACCCAACTTTTTGCTTCTTTCTTCTTGTTTTGAAAAGCGATGCATCTGGTCTTACACGATAGGCAAAAGGAGAGACAGAAGCGAGAAAGGAAAGGTGCTAGTTAGAAGAAGGCGCTCAATTCACCAGAGCATCGATTCTACAGACCTTCCAGCCAGCTAGCTTGCTTTCTTCCCCTGCTGTATCATCGACATGGGCAGATCGCTTTTTTCTTTCTCTCCCATGCTCGATTCATTCATTCATCCATCTAGCCAAAAGCCTCTTGTGCTCCTCATGAAGCAATCTCTCCTTTCTTCGTTCTCTTCTCCCTTTTCGAGTCAAGATTTCACAATTTGGAGAAAAGCAGGAGAAATTTAGGAACTTTTCTTCTTTCTCGCTTCTCTCACCCTCATGCTTGTTTTCCTTTCGAATCTCCTTCAGGCTTCGTCAAGAGAAGATCTTTTCCTTCTTTTCTTTCCTTCTTTCTTTATCTTTTGCACTTTCCTGCTGGTGGCATTTCTCTCAAAGAGACTTTTCCATCCGCTCTTTTCTTTTGAGAAGGAAGTTTTAACAGCTAGCTCTCTTGTCTCCTTTTGCTTCTTTCTCTCTGGTGTATGTACATACTACCCAAGCCAACCGTTACTCATTCAGTACCCCATCCATCATTCATTCATTACTTGACTTGCAAGTAGGGAAAGACTCTTTCTTTTTCGTACATCAGCTAAAGCAGAAGTCTTCTTCTAACTTCTTCCCTCTTCTTCTTTTTCATTCCTTCTCTTTCGTGTTTCACTTCATCTTCTTCAGTCGCTTCTCCTCATTTCCATGCTTCTCGGGACGAACGAGATCTCTTCTCACTCCAAACCCACATACTTGCTTTAGGACTCTCCACAGTCACTCGCCGTTTTTCCTTTCTTTCTTTCTTTCTCCCTCGTCCTCTCTTTCTTTCCTTCTCTTTCTTCCTGCGTTTCAAGCGACGATGGCTCGTCAAGGAAAGAAGAAAGAAGGAGGCGGCGAAGGGAAGGATTCTCAAGTCGATGCTACTTCCCCAGGATCGACGTCAGCATCATCGAGATCTTTTGAGAAGCCTACAGACGATGAAAAGAGAAGAAATCCAACTGAAGCAGAAGAAGAAGAAGAAAAGAAGGATTCTCCTAGCCACGCAGAAGATCCAGAAGAGAAGAAGGACAAGAAAGAGAAAGATAAGAATGAAGATCAAAGTAACGGGAAGAATAATCCACGGGAGACTTTAAAGCATACACATGAAGTGAATCTAGATCCCTTTGCTCCAGACGTTCCCGAGCACCCCCGCTCGCCTCCGTCAGAGGACGACAAAAATGATGAAGAAAGAAGATTAAGGAAACAGAAAGAACGAGAAGAAAAAGATCAAATGCTGCGGTTAGAAGCAGAAAGAAAGGCGAAGGCCGCTGTCGATGAAAGAAGAAAGCAGGAAGATGAAGAAAGAAGAAAGCAGGAAGAAGAAGAAGAAAGAAGAAAGCAGGAAGAAGAAAGGAAGGCGAAAGAGGAAGAAGAAAAGAAGACGAAGCAGGAAGAAGAGAGGAAGGCCAAGGAAGAAGAAGAGAGAAAGGCTAAGGAAGACGAAGAGAGAAAGGCGAAGGAAGAAGAAGAGAGGAAGGCGAGGGAAGAAGCAGAGAGAAAGGCTAAGGAAGACGAAGAGAGGAAGGCTAAGGAAGA
>NW_027154120.1:0-26625 GCF_002600585.1 Cystoisospora suis
TGACTAGCCGGCACTCAGGCCGGACCGATCTGTACACGGTGATTGACTGCGTTCACGGTTCGAGATCGAGCAAACTACGCCTGCCATGGACCGTTCTCTTTTTAAGCACATAACACTTCCCCCTGTAAAACACTCAAGCAGGCCCTTGTTTGGATTGCTGTGGTCCTAAGTCATGCACGACAGCCTCCCCGCCTTCCCTATGCCTCTTTCACGCGCCAACCAGTGGCTGGGTTGCTTCGGAGTGCACCCCCCCTTCAAATGTCACTGCACTCTAGTCAGAACGTGCCTTCCTCATACGAAAGCCCCCCGGTAGCGCCGGCGTGTCCCATATTCTTCTGGAGCCATTCTTTCCTTCGCGTCACGTGGTGAAACAACTACGACGAGACGGCATAGAGGTCACCCCCAGTCCCTCCATTTGTGTCCTGTAGGACTGCTCAAAGCTGGAAATCGGAGTGCTATCAAATAAGGGCCTCTCATGTACGCTGACTTAACAGTGTCCCACCGTCACACGCCAAGAGGTGCGTACTGTTGTTAGTGGAGTTGAGATGCCGGACACCCCACTGAGATTTACCTCGTCTCTTCTCCACACTTTCACCGTGCTTTGTTGCCGGAAAGCGTTTTGGCCGGTTCCTTTCTTCTCGCTCTCCGCTGAAATCAGGGAGGCCGCGTGCATGCCCTCAAGCTCCAACTGTTGGACTTCTGTCATCTAGTAAAGTATTCTTCTCTCCTGCATGCTCTTGCGCCTGGCCTCCGGCCCGCCTGGACCCTAGTTCGGTGATACCGACTGTCTCTCTTTCTCGGCGAACGGATTCGCTAGCACTTCTTTTTTCGTCCGTCGCCTCTCGGCTTTCCTCAGCTGGTTTGGGTGGGCATGCACTCACCTGCTTTTTATCTTGACCCGCCGAAGCCGTCTGCTTGAACGCGGTCCCGAAGGGTGCTACTGCACTGCGTTGCTCCGAGGACGACGCAGTTGCTGACTGAGGGAGGGCAGCTTGTTCGGCAGTCGCGGCGGGGGTATAAACCTCAGTAGCCACGTCCACTATATCGACTAGGTAGTCCATATATTGATTCCCTTCGATATGGTTGCGACGAACCCAGTCTGACGGTAGTGTTGTTGTATCAGGGATCTTCAGATCGGTATCAAGCTTGTATACAGGCACACCAGCCACGTTGACAATCTCAAATGGCTCCACTAAGCTCTGCAACTCCTCCATGGGAAAATTCTCTTTACTCAGCTGTCCGGCTGCCTTCTGTCTGAGCAGCTCATCCCTCAGCCACCGTGCTCGGTAAGGAGAGGGAGGCTTCGGATACATGTAAGTGTTCGCTGCGCACACAGGTGACTGGGGCACACTCATAGACCCCGCGACATAGTGACGGCCACTGTCCCCCTGTCGTCGAGGCAGTCTGTCTCTCAACATAGGCCCAGACGTATGCAGAGAGCCGTTCCCCTCGCAAAGTGAATCTGTCGGATGTACTTGGCTCCGGTTAAGATATCCTGGTGTGGGGCTAGATGCCTCTTGATGATTCAGACTTCTGCTTAGAAGTCTGCTCGGCTGTAGGCCTTGCGCACCAGAAGGCATGGGGTGATTAAAGGGTACAGGGGGGACGCGCGACCCGCCTCCTACTCTTCCGATACTCTGTAGTGGGGGGCGGAAAATATTTGAATCGGATACTCTGCGAAGACCTGCTTGGGGATAGGAGATAAGTCTCGTAGCTGGGGACGGAGCTTGCATCTGGTGAGCAGGACTGTGAAATCTCTGTGTGACACCAGCATGCGAAGCAGCCCCGATAATTCGCGGACTAGGCCCACGCGTCACAACGATCTGAGGAGACGTGGCGTTCATTCGGGTCCCAGTATTCGTCGGGGTGAAGTGTACAGACGAAGCTGTGCTACGGCAAGGGGACTCCGCACTTCGACTTGCAGCCATAACCATCCCAGGTCGTCCATACGGTGTAATAGAGGAAGGGCTGGCATCATGCCAGCGAGTTGTAGACGATACATTTGACGGGGATGTACCGACCCTCTGTTGAGGACATACTGTCACAGCTGGAGACGCCCGACTACCGTGTGAACTGTTTAGGTATTGCATCTCTGGATGTCCATTAAGCAATGCTGACGAGGAAGATGGCGAAACTATACACCGCTGGGGGGGGTTTCCAGAATAGATTGAAGCCGGGGACGGGGCTCTCCTCAGAATCACGGGAGATTGGTCCACGATTCTATTCCCTTCCCGTTGGTTTTCTCCGACCGTAGAAGGGCGAGGTATAGGAGCACACGGACTACCTTTCATTGTTCTTGCATCAACAGAAGAGTCTAGAACATGGCAAGATCCTTCTCTTTCTCCTTCCTGATGCGAGGTGAAAGTAAACCCTGGCTGAAAGTATCCAGGGGCTGGTGGAGCTCTTCCATTGGCCGCCCCTGACTTTTCTTCTCCCCCATCGTTCTTTGCTATAGCAAAGATCTCTGTCTGCCGGCGAGAAGGAACAACAACTTGGGCTGGAGATATGCCACGTGAAGGCACCCCCACCATTCCCTGTCCCGCCGGGGAAGGAGTCCTAACCCGCAAACGTGCATCTCCACCTCCCCGGTCGATCATTCCTACTGTCGGTCCAGCTGACTGGGGCTTGGCCTGAAGTCTGCACGGCGCGAAGTCCGTTCGCGTTGCTCCCCCCGTGTAAGGAAAGGACGCATTTCCCCAAGGCGGCAATGGAGGTAATCGCGATCCTGGGAAGCTTTCAGCACCAGTCCCCGTTACCCTAGTATTATCAGTATTACTTGCCACGCTGCTATGAAAGGCCATGCGATTGATGTCACCCTGCTTTTCTGGTCCTGGACTCCTGCGGTACTCATATGCCGACTGAACGGGTCGTGGTTTCATTCGTTGATTCTCTTTGTTCTCTTCGCCTGAGAAAAAAGCCTGCACCGGTCGAAAAAGACCTGAGAGTCCTTCTCCGGAAGGTAGAGGAGAAAACCCTCGACTCTTGTTAGCATCCCAAGACATACGCTCCCGC
The DNA here is from genome assembly GCF_002600585.1 of Cystoisospora suis. NCBI lineage: Eukaryota > Apicomplexa > Conoidasida > Eucoccidiorida > Sarcocystidae > Cystoisospora > Cystoisospora suis. The sequence continues at coordinate 3,013 of NW_027154120.1, forward strand.
CGAAGTAAAGCCGGTGTTCTGGATGTCGCCGGTGGCGTGCTGCCTCGGCCACCCCGAAGAGAGGGAAGCTGGCCTTGGCTCCCGGAAGTAGCGCCTTCTCCACCTCGGACTAACAATCGTTCATGCTCATTGCTTTCTTTAGAGAATGTTGACGAAAGAGCAGGAGATGGTGCTCTTGGAAGTTTAGAATAATCTGGCTCTGCCGACAGCGTCGGAAGAGTCTCAGTGATGAAACCCACTAGAGAGGCTGCTCCCTTCTCAAATGCAGAGGTCACCCCTTTACCTACTGTTGCAAGTACTTTCTCGGTGGCCGTAAGCTCCTCCGTAGTCGTCTTTTTTCCCTGGCTGTGATTAGCAACATCGCTCTCTCTTTTCTCAGAGCCAGCATCGCTCCTACGGGAAGACTCTCCCGTAGTTAAACCTGTCGGATCCCACCACGCCGGTTGTTCATCACTGTGTTGATATAGTACACCAGTTTCCGACGAAGAACGGCACCTTGCGGGCCTTTCGTCCGGGAAATCTCGCTCCTCATCATCTGTGCCTACCACGGGCGGCAGTGTGTCTCGGTTCCTCTGAGGAACATTCCCCGTCAGGCTATCAGAGGGAAGGTCACGATCTAGAGAGATTAACGTCTCCTTCTCCTGAAGGGGCCTGGGTTCTTCGTTACTTTTTTTTTCTGCAAGGAATGTCCCACTGTCTTTCGGGTGTATAGATTTCTCCGAAGAATAGTGCTTCTCGTCCGCTTCTTGTTCTCCTGTGCTACCCGGGGCTCCCGGAGTCTTAATCTCTATGACTCTCGTATTGGCTTTTTCTCCCTGTGTCCCCCTTGAGAGGATAGAGGAGGACGCTCGCGAAGAGCTCCTGCTGAGAATCGAAACTGGACTTGGGCTTTTGTGCGACTCAGCCGTCTGCGGAACTTCCACACCTGACGATGGCCGTGAGATGAAATAGGCGTGACTCTCAAAGAGAGAAACAAATGAATCAGGTTTTTCAAGAGAAGACGGGGGGAGGCCTTCTCCTCGTGTTGCATTTCGAAGAGATGATTGTTGTATACCGCGTCTATAGCTTTCTCCTTTCTCTGAAGGCGGGACGGTGCGCTCTATCATGTGAGGTGACTGAGACTTCGACTGCCCGGAAACCTGACTTGTAATAGACGTCGGTGACGAGCTTGGATGAGATTCCGGTTCACCAGGACTTCTCTCAAGCTCTCTAGACCCACGTCTCTCTCCCCGACCCATGCCAGTGGTCGAGCGACAAGTGATAATGAGGTCGTGCTGCTTGTGTGATTCTACAACCGCAACCTGATCGTTTTCTGTATCTCTATCGTTACACACTCCTGTCTTAGGGTTCGGTGTTCCTGTCTCTTCGGAACGAGAGAGTAGTTTACGAGCTGTCGTTTCTACACTGTATCCGGACTTTCTATCTTTACTTTCCCCTGTATCTTCTTTTGTTTTCTCCTCTTCTATTGTGTCGTCTCGAGGTGAGGTGGAAATCTTTCCTTCCGCAGAACAAAAGGTGATCCTTGAGACCTGTGATGGGGTCTCGTCATCCCCCCCGGTCATCTTAAACTGAGGAGAAGATCCACGTGGAAGCACCTCTTCGCTCTTCCCCGAGGAAGGAGATTCTCCTTCCAGCACATGGGTGCGCTTTACTGAGATCGGGAAGTCTTCTTTTTGAGTTTCATCGGATCGCCGCATGCGTCTTGAGCAGCTCCTCGAAGATGCCTCTCCAGTCGATCGTCGTGGAGACTCTTTCTCACCCAGAGAAGATGTAAGAGAGGACGACTGTCGTGGAGCTCTGCCGGACAATGGACTCTTCTCACCAAGAGAGACGGGATATGACCGTTGATCTTGTGAAAACCGTGAAGACGAGGAAGAAAAAGGAGGAGATGGTCGGTCTCCATGTGTGCTTGGAGAGCAGCTATTTGTAGAGTTGACAGGTGTCTCACTTGATTGAAGCCCAGCACGAGCTCCACTCCGGTCATGATATCTTGAGGTATCCGGGAAGAAAACTCGATGTACACTCGAACACCCGCTGACTGCACTCCCTCTGGACGATGAGGACCGCCGAGATGCGGGGGAACCTTCTAGGGAGACGCCGACGGACTGAGCCGAAACAGCAAAACTGCATACGGAAGAAGCGTCATCCGCGCTATCTGTAGTCAAGCGCTGAACTCTCGACTCATCCTCTCGATTCGTTTGTCTTTCCCAGTCAGAACCACTTCTCTCTTCATCAGGATTTGAGGCGGCGGCCTCGTCATTTCTGGTGTGAACACTTTCTTGGTCCTGCCCGTTCTCTTCTTTACCAACGACGACACTTGGAGACGGCTTCCTAGAGAGAGGGGACTCTCTTTTTGTGAGCCCTGTTGCACACGCTTCCGCCTTCCCCTGCTTTGGCCCCCGGAGTACCTGCCCTATTTTGTCATCCTCAGATTGCTGAAGAGAAAGAAACTCTTCACTCCTTTCTCGAACAGCCGTTGTAATATGTCCTATATCAGACCTGTTGAGTTTCAAGTAATCTTCCTGCTCGTCAGGATAACCGTCTTCTACTCTAGAAGCGTCTGCAGTAGCCGAAGGAGAGCTATTTTCACCTTCTCCACTTCCGGAGGACGAAGATCTATGAGGGGTACGTCTCCACGTTGTTTTTCCCCCCCATCTTAATGGGTTTGACCCACAGAGAGGGGATGAAGAATAGGAGCCATCTTTCTGACGGTTGTCCAGTGAGGTGGACAACTGGCATGACGGAGAGCTGATAGACCAGCTTTGACGTGAGACGACTCTAAGAGAATCACCGCATGGGGAAGAGGTGCATGACTTCTTGTTCAGTGTCTCTAGGGACACATCCGATGTGAAAGGAGGTGTTGGAGCCTCGACAGAATGAGTTTCTTCATCAGGCGACGGGCAATGCGTGCCTTCTGTAGAAAGCGCTCGGACTTTCTGACCATGAAGAATCCTCCTTTCTTTCGAAGAGGGACGCCTCGACGCGCCCTACAAGAAAGACAGAAAGACAGCAGGAAATATTTGTTCTCTTTCGACGCAGCTTATCAGCACGCAGTTTTTCATGTCTCAGCTCTTGAAGCACATTCAGAAAGTTTGTGAAGGGTACACGTGTGCTTCCCTGGCGTTATTTACATCTCTCCTGTGTCTCTGAACTGAAGAAGCTTAAGAAATCTGTCATTTGGCGAGTGCCTCTATTCCACATATGTATTAGATCGTTGCTCTTCAGGTTTCAGATCACCTGGCATAGCTCTGCAAGAAGGGGGAACTCGTAAACACGCACAGAAAAGTACGGACGTGGATGAGTTCATCATGAATAGTCGTTGCCCTACACACCGTCATACTGAGCACTGGAGTTCTGGTCATTTTGAAGCTGGCAAGTATGCACCGTAGTGAATCCGAAAGGCAGTCGCTCGATCAGGCAGCAGATACGGAGTACAGCTGTTGCTCTCAAAAATTGGGACAACGGCAAACAGAATAAAAGCTGACATGTGTTGAAAAGAGTGCAGCTACTACTCTGGACGACAGTGAAGGAGGGAGCAAACTACGTCAAGCCGCCTAAGAGGACAACGTGACGGACTTTCTTTGTGGGTACGGAAACCCCTTCCTCAACAGCTGGAAGTTCTTCCGTGGTTTGGGGTCGCGTCTCATCGTGTAAGGAATCATCCTGCAGTTCCCGCTGGCACGAGGGCTTGTTGTCGAGGCTCTCGGTCTGAGGTTTCGAGGGGTTGCCTGGAGCGCAGGTATCATGCTTTTCTCTTGTACGGGTAGGGTCGTGGGCGCGAGAATCTTTCCGACGCGTGAGGAAAGCCAGGCATGAACCACACCGACCTCCTTGTAAACCACCAGCAGGTTGCGACCTGGCTGGGGCTCTTCCGCTCCGCGAGTAACTCGGGGCCTGGAGTTGACTCGACTTGCTATCCGCGTCAGGTGTAACAGGAGACAAGGTACGATGATCCGCGCCGCGTCTCTTTAAAGTGTGAGAAGACAAGGATCGTGCAGTGACTTTTATCATGCTGGTTCAGTGTTGCCTGGAGTGTCGAAAGCCCTTGAAAGAGGGACAGTATTCAGCCTGTCCTCGGGTCTCCTGCACTGGGCAACTGCTCGAGAGTGCTTCTTCGGGGTGCAGTCATAGAAGAATGCGTCCTCTGCTGTGACCCGTACCAAGCTGAACACTCCCTTCAACTTTGACCTTGCGACCTGGCAGCAGTTGCGGTGAGAACAAGTCAAGGAGTAACCTAGTCAAATATAAACCCTGAAGGGACTATGAGATGAGGAAACACCGATGGTGAGGAGGAGAAAAGGCGCGGAAGAGGCTTCTTGCACCCGGGCCTGTCCACTTCGGGAAGCACGGGGACGTACGCACACGAGATGAGGCCTCGGCGCCTCTTCGCAAATGTCAGTTTGAGACAACAGTGCAGAAGCCGCAGATGCGCAGGAAGCTACCGAGAAAAAACAAAACAAGAGTGGAGATGGAGGTGCTGGTATCCGGGTTGAGAACTGACAGGACACCCCGGGTGAGAAAGGGGCGCTGCTCGGCAAATCGGGCACACGACCAGAGTGACCCGGCCAGCGCGACCTATGTCACTAAGCCTCACGAAAAAACTGCTCATTCCGACAGCCGGTTCAGTCCCGTAGGAACTGCAATCGATGCCCTTCTCCGAAAATTTCGTCACGTGTTTCTAGAAAAAATCGCCCAACTGGCCGTTAAGAGCCACGAGTACTCCCTGATGCAGATAGCGTCCGAGACGGCAGGAAAAGTCGCAGGGCGTGAGCGCTCCGATCAGCCTGGGTCACCGAGAACAAAGTAGGCGACGGATCCGCGCCTGCAGATAAGGCCGCAGTGCCGTTGCGCGTTCTTGGGGTGCCCTCTCTTCAACGCACCGTGGCACGTGGAGCAAACGTAAGCCGCCTGGTTGCTACTCAAGACAGTTTTCCCTATTTCCGATACTGGAAGACGACAGCAGGATCTGGGGCCCGGGTCCCCGGCTGGGCTAGAAATTCTCACACACTCGCACGTAGTCAGCGCGCCACTTCCTTACGGATAAGCCTCTTTTTTTTCCCAGGAGACTGCGAAGAACCCTGGCCCAGCATACTAACCCCTACACTTCGTTCAGTTCGAGAAGTGAGGGAAAAAGAAGGGCACATGCCAGCGACCTGAAGTGCGCGAGGTGTACGGCGCACAGAGAATTTTCAGTGTAGTATAGTATTGCCTAGGAGAACTTAAGCGAAGACAACACGAACTCTGGCTCGGCTCTGGCTGTCTCGTCGGTTCGAATGCGGGGTGGCCTGTCTTTCGCCTCGGCTGACTGTAGATTGGGGTGACACATACCCGCTGAGAGGCAGCTTTTCCGCAAGATCGTCCGAGCCAGCTGAAGAGACATTCTAAGAAGTAACTCCAGCCGAAACACACTCGAGGCTGCACCGGACTCTTGGCGGGCTGACAGCCCTACACGCGGGAGGACGGAGAGACGTAACATTCCTCACTCGATGTGGCTGAACAGTGTGGGCACCTGTCACCAACAGGCACAGTTGGCGAAGGGTAAACCACAGTGGAGAGCAGAGATTTCCCAGGCACGCTGGCTCGGCAGTGAACTCTTAACCCCGGAAAAGGCTTGGAAAGGGCAGGCTACGGTCCCCGGGCATGAGTATGGTTCCAGTTCTCCGGCTGCTGCTGAAAGACGGATTTCTCCTTCGTTAGTTCTGACTCGATGGGGGGTTTGAAAAAGGCACAGGGCTTCACTGTCGCCGGTACGTCGAATATCCCACTCCGAGCATGTGCCCCTCCTGAGGCGACGCCACTGCTTGTGGCCCGCGGGAGCGAACTCGCCGCCGGTGACAGCTTAGAATGTGTGGCTGCTCGCTTGATGTCTGTCCAGACTCCTTGCGATCTCACTTACAGGGCCGTCCGCCCCGCGAGTATTGTCGACCAGGCACATGCAAAGCTATGAAACTCCGTGCGGGTATTTCGGTCTACACAGCACGAGCACACAAGAGGCGTGCGCCCTCAGTACGGCGGAACACGACCTCGTCATCTACCTTCGAAAGGTTGGTCCTCTCCAAGCAATCACCGGCGGGATGAAACGCTACTGCTGTTCAGCTATCTGGTGTCGCTCCTCGTGCCGGCGGCTCTGTCAGTGATCGGCTCAACTGGCATGTTGAGACGTACCCCACCGGTAACATGGGCGAGAATCTGCTGTTTAGCAATCTGGTGCTATAGCTTGCTGTTGGATTTCTACTTCACTACTTGGAGTTTTTGCTGCCAAATTTCGCTCACTTCTCCAGCATCGAAAATACTCGCTGCCTTCTCTGTTTCTTTTACTTGCGATTCCTCATTTCCGCCCGACATTTTTGGCCTTCAGAGAAGTTTGAAGTGCTATATCTCCTTGTCTCTCAGCTCCTAGCAATACCGGAGTAATGCGCTCGCTATTCAGTTGGCTTTGTGTACCGTGGGTGGCACGGACAGCGTGCACCGTGAACGGAAAAAGGAGTTCTGCCCCTGATGAAGTGGAGGGTGACAGGACTTTTGCCCAGTCGACTCCTCGTAGAACAGCGTTTTCCATTGGAAGCTGTTTTCCTTTCTTGAGGCTATCGCGCACCAAGCGAAAGGTGCAGGAAGCTACCTGTTGTACGGAGCCAGCTGACGACAAGACGCCCGGCGAGAACGCGGCAGTTGTGTCTGACGTTTCGCCGCGGGCTGGCACTAGCGCAGCTCTCCAACAGGCTGAACAAGAGGAGGAAGAGGAAGCTGACGTTGACCTGCACGAGCCACGCGCGCAGACCTGCTTTGGAAGAACACCATCTACAGTTCTCTTCGAACGGTCATTTAGCGGTTTCGAGGAAATCTTTTCACCCGTTCTCCTCCCCCAGGGGGCTTCCAGTACTGTGGCAATCCAGCGAGGTGGGCCCTCGGGCCCCTCACGCCTTCACCTGGTTCTCCACTTTGAATGGGACGTCGACGACGTGGAGGTCCCCCCTGCTACGGAAAGTGACAGCGGTGGGATCAACACGACGACCAGCGAAAGGAGTACCATGTGCGACAGCGCGGGTGAGGGCAGAAGCAGTGAGCTCAACTCTCCCGGATCCAGCTGCACGCCCCAGTATGTGGCGCTCGCCCCGGCTGGCTCCAGGCTTCTCGTTGGTCCCCGTAGTCCAGCGGCGGTCGGGCTGCCCATGTTCACCGACAGGTCAAGTCCGAAACTGGAAGTACAACCTGTCCCGCAACAGGTGCCAGCAGCAGTAGGCTTAGTGGAGAGCTGCCAGCGCTTCCCACTTTCTCGTAAGGCAGTGGCTAGAGACGATCCCATGCAGTTTTTCAACGAAAAGGTGTTCGCCGACCTGATAATGCGGGTGCGCCAGAGTGGCTTACCGCTTCCGACTGGTATGCCTCGGACATCGACCTGCAGACTCGTCCGAACTACCAGCGGTACCTCCTCACGCCGGGAACGCTCGCCTTCCCAGGAGAGATGCGAAAGGCGGACACTACCGCTAGAAGCGGGAAAAAGTCAGACCGATGCCTCTGCAGAGCCTTCGCCCACCCTGGCTGCCTGAAGTTTCCGGTCTGAAGCACAACCGGTAGCTTCCTCACATCCTGAACTGCCGGGTTGCCTTCAGAAATGGGTCTTGGCTATTCCTCCTGTTTGAGATTCTCTACACCCAGTGTGCAGCCCTCGCCGTCCATGGCAGGCTATCGGTCGCGGTAAAACCCGGTGTGGTAGCAAACCAACAGCAGGACCGTGATTCTGCAGCCTCTGCCAGCATCTATGATGACGGCTCTCTAGGGAGGAGCTGTTGTGTGTCCTCTTATTCATTAAATCTTGGCTTAGTTTGCATCTCTTTGACAGAAGAGCGGGCTTCGCATGAAAACCTGGCCCCCGTTTCAAATTTGTTTGCTTTTTCTACATCAACTTGAGAATCTTCACGGTACACGTTCCCATCTCTTTCTGTTGTCTCGGTATCTCAAGGCACTGCTGTGACAGAAAGCACAAGGCCCGGAATACAAGGGCCCTCCTGCGGAACGCGCGGGACCGCCGTCTCCTGACAACGTACTGTTCTGAGACTTGCGTTCCACGGCAGCGACCCGTAGCCTGTCATCTATGTGAAGCATCTGCAGAGTTCTTTTCGAGATTGATATGGCTGATGATCCCAGCGCTGTAGCCCTCTATCTGACGCGAACCTCACCCGCCCCTGATCGGGGTGGTCCTCGGCGCAGAGAGTCCTGTCCACCCGCGGCCTTCCACTCCCGTGAACTTTAGCTCCGTAGTCGGAGCTCAGATGTCACCGCGTTTGGTCCTGTCGGCACGAGCGTGCCCGCAGATCGAGAGGCACCCGGACAACTTTGGGCACACTGATATGGACTGAGATTGATCCAAGTCGCCTTTGCTTTTTTCAAGTCCTAGGAGGAATATAGCTGAGGCCAGAGAGAGCGTATCCGCACCAGCTTACAACGCAACTATCCAACTGCCGGACTCTACTAGAGAACTTCCCCGGGAAGGGTTAACTACTTCGAAAGAAAGACTCCTTCCTTCCGGACCGTTGGTGGCAAACGTTGCGTCATTTGCTCGGGCGGCTCACGCGTACCGTATAATAACGGTTTGTCCGGTTACGCGAAGTGCAGAATGAGAGTCACTGCTCACTCAACCTCACGTCCCTGCGGGAGCTTACTAGGCATGGTGACATGGGCTTCAGTGAAGAGTATCAGAGCGTGCCATCGGTCCTTCACACAACAGCGGCTCACCCGGGGCACGCCCTATGTAGAGCTGGACGTCAGCATGCTCATACCACCATACAACGGACCGAGCAACACTTCCCGTGGCGGGGGCTCCAGAGCGTGACTGCCGACTCAGACACCTGCACACAGGAAATCTCAGTCCAACACCAAGGATGTCGCTTTGCTCAAGTGCTGCGGAACAGGGGGTGAGATTTCCCACAACTTTCAAAGCAGACGTTAACAGGCTGTTGGCGGCTCGATGCCGGAGATGAGCATCGCTCACAAATTGCATAACTATAGCTGTGCCTTCACTGCCTATGCCCCTCTTTGTTGTGTTCGTTTCCCCCAGTTCTTCCTCCTCTCATTTTTTTGGCTGAGCTGGTTTACGAACCGGTATTAGTCTGGAGTCTGTCGCGTGACAGCTGGGGGAAGCTTGGGGGTGTGGCGTGCCCAGCGAAAGGGCGATGTCGTAGGGAAGGTTCTACGGACCTCTCGGTTTGGTGGACTCTTTGTTTCGACTGTTGCTATCGGAAGCCGGCGGACACCGGAGCAAAGTGACCGTTTCTTGTATTGCCAACACAAAAGAAACCAAAGCAACCACAAAGCAACGACATGGGAAGGCCATGCCTACTCGTTGAAAAACCTGACGGATGCAGATATCATCGCTCGACTGTGCACTACTGAAGAAACCTACCAGCTGACACCTCAGATCTCTACTTTCGTGCCACTCCAGTGTTGTTTTCAACCAAACTAAAAATTCACTCCACTGTGGAATCCGCTCCACCTAACAAAATCGTCGTGCCTCTCCCTATCCAGGCGGGCCAGCTGCCCCGTGAATTCCTCACGGAAAGAATCAGCTTGGCCTTACTAAAGAGCGAGTGCTTCCTGCACACACCTGCGAAGAAATGAAACAGCAGCTGCAAATTTATCTATGACAGCTTTAGAAGTCTGTCTCTTCGAAACACGTGATCGCTTGATTTCCCTGAAAACGCTACGTGGAAGGCTACCCAATGGAGTCCAACTGTCTTAGGACTGCCATACCGGAGAAGTACGTGGTTTGTCTTTTTCCTTCACGCAGATACACTTCCTCAACCGAACTGAACTATTACTAGTGTGCGGTAGCGGAAAACCCCTACAGGAAGGTCCACTCTTCCTCTGACGAGGCAAACGCAGCACACTGTACCCCAAAAGCAACCCTGTCTCCAACTCTCTCACGCCGGCACTCATGCCCTCAGCGGCGCAAAGCTTGTTGATGTCTAACCCCGGGACACGTCGGTACTGACGTATTGAGGGAATGAGTGTGGGCCACTCTAAAAGATGAAGTGCCGCTTCGTGTTCCTTAAGTATATGGAACATCGCTATCTCAACTGCGAGTCGCACGAGCCTCCCTCCAAAAAAGACTTCTGAATGCCTACACAAGAGGGAATACAGCCATGGTAAGAGCGACGAACAACAGAGTCTCTTCAATCATCGAGCTTTATAGATCCTTCTAACCGACCAATTACGACTGGTCCTCGGAAGTGTGACAATGGAACAAACTCATATGGCGCTACGAAGGGATTCCTCTATTCTTGGGAGAGACCGCCGTTCCTCTTAGTTGGTGGGCGCGTGCCGAGAGGATCACGCGCATGGTAAGACCATACATACATAGTGAAACCTCGGAGAAGGAAGAGGAATGACAAACGATACTCGTCAGAACCGGTTCGAAGTCGTTTTCTTCTTGTTTTTCCCCCAGGAAGATCACACTTGCTTCTTAAGGACGGTGCGAGAAAAGCGAAGTGTGCGAAAAAGAAGCTTGAGTAGGCGCCTAAGCTAAGCTGAGCGAACGCTTTTCCCGCGCATCCACCCCGTCTCACTCCACCGAAGAAAACGACCCTTCTTTTGTCTCCCAACAAACTTAACAGCCTCAGGTATTCAGCCAGTTAAAGAAAATCCCGGAAAACGTGTTTTTCTTCTTAGAAGCTATTCAATCCCTCCTCTTCGAACCGCCTCGCAGCGCTGTCACTACGACTACTGTCTACGCTTGGCAAAGCAGGCTCCGAAAATCTTCCCCTGCTTCGCCCCCTACTCCCCGTCCGGCCGAAAAGAGAGACAACTCTTAGTAGTAGTAGTAGAATGAAGGACCTTAAGGTTCGTGTGCGTCACTCAAGTGAAAGATCATCATCCTATCATCGTAGAGAGCTAGTCTCTCGCTCTACATGATACTGCTAACACTTTTCTTCTCAGCGACAATCTCTTCAATCCGAATGAAATCTGCCTATTTAAGTTCCGTCGTCGAAACCCGTCTCGTTCCTTTTCAGCATGCATAATCATCGTTCTCGAACGCCTGCTTCGACCAGCCTTGCGCAAAGAGAAATCTTACATCACAAAAAGGCTAGGAAAACAATCCGGCCAGCCATGTCATCATTCATGGTGGATGACAGAATGGAGGAGTAGCGAAGTGGGACCTTTTTTCGTGAAGGTTGGACAAAAGGTTAGCATTTCGAAAAAAACTTCAGAAACGGACGGGACACACTAGATTACCACCTAACTATGGTCCTCAAGCACATACACCTAAAACCAGCAAAATGCCGGAAAAAAAGAGCGGCGAACACGCAAACTCGTGACGAAGAAGAAAGGTATCTGTTTTGATCTCAAAAATCTATGAAAGACTTATGTAGTTGATTAGTACGACGTCTCCCTGTCTCCTTCCCTTCGAAGACGAGTCAAAGATGTGATCGTATGCCCGTAAGTACACACAGATCTTCTCTTATCGAAGAAACACAGATACATAAAGGTACCCTGCTCTCCCCATCTCGTAAAATTGGGAAAGAAATCCATCACCCGACTTAAAAATCAATCATCTAATGCTACCACCTTACCAAACGATTTCAAATTCTTCACGAAGAAGTCTTCCTTCCTTGACTCATGACAACAAGCCGTCATAGATCAACGAAAGGCTTGGAGAAGGGAAACAAAGATCACCTATGGAAATCTCTCTATGTACATATAGAGATACTTACACCCTTCTGTACATAAACTAGATCTTCACACATCCACCTATCTCCATCTAATAGAGAAAGTGAAGACGAAGTCAGCTGTCAGCTAGCTCTTTCTTCTCTATCTCTCTACATGGATGGACGGATTTGGTTACAAGAATTGAAACCTTCCGCTTCTCTTCCACGACGTCGTATCGCCTGTAAGACAGCCCAGAGAGGAATTCTTCCTATTATCTCCTCTTTGAGAGCTAGTTTTTTATTTCCTCTTCTACAAGTATGGAGTTATACGATACACTCGAAGTGAATAGTCCGAGGGTCATGAAATCAGAGAGAATAGGAACTCTTTCTTTCTTTGTTTCTTTTCTGTCAGGATCCCCTGCTGGTGATACTGCTTGTGTTTGTATACTGCCTTGCATGCGCGTGATGCCTGGGGGCTAGATGTTCTCTTTGTCCTTCTGTGAGCTTCCTTTCCGCCGTTGATTTAGTTCAGCGCATGAAAGACTCCGTCATTTGAAAGGGAGTTCTTGAGGAGACCCGGTAGTTTCCTTTAAGATGAAAGTATCAGACGAATTAAACGTGGGTACAAGTCAACTGACCGAGCATGAGTCCAACCGAAATCTAAGTGCCCTGCTTCAGGCCACAGTTCTACTGTTAGATCCTTTATACATCTCTTCATGTACCCTGTCGTGGCTTCTGAAGACAAAAAAACACCAGATCGCATGTACGCGTAATAAAGATGGATGGATGAATACCTACGTATGTAGGTCTGTGTATGTATTTATCTATGAATGGATGTCTGTCTGTCTCTCTCTCTCTCTGTCTGTACATGTATGTATGTATATCTGCATTTGTAACCGGGCACACAGAGGCTACAAGCAGACGAAACGTAACAACGTTCTCAATGGTGAATGTACACGATGAAACAAGACTCTCTCATACTCAGTTCCATCCTACGAATACATTCTCCTACCTACCTACCTGTAAAAATGACGCTATCAACATGATAGCATCTCACCTTGTTCTTCCCTCCTTTCTTCACCACGCAAGAACCTAATGAGACGGATGCACGGGAGAGGGACTTCCTTTTCAGCTGACCACGTATCTTTCTGTTGAGTGTCGACTGCGAAGATTTCCGGACCTCTCTATCAATCTCTCCGGAGACGAACCAAAAAGATATCTATTTCAACGGAGAGCTGACAGTAAATACTCCTCATATCTTCTTTGATCTCTCTGTCTGGGATCCAAAGTTGATACATAGATTTCACGTATCTACACTCGACACAATGAAAGAGCGGCATCAGCCAGTCGATCTCCTCCTGTTGTGTAGTCCCTATGACTACCCACTACTTTTTTCTTACCAGCATTAACAAGATTATCTTTTCCGCCGATCCATGCATGCACTCGACAAGTGATTTTCTCTAAAGGATAAGATGCTCCTGGACCGGGTATCCCTCGTCTTCCTCCTTGTCCTTCTTTCCCTTTCGCTCTTTCATCTCCACTCTTCAGATCTTCTCCCATCTCTTTGAGGACCTTCTCTGCTTTTTGCTTCTGTTCAAATTCAGCCTGATCTTCTTCCCTTCTTATCCTTCTCCTCTTCTCCATCTCTCTCCTCTTACATCGCCCATTATCCCTCTGATCTCTATTTTCCTCGTTGTCTCCGTCTTCATCATTCTCTTCGTAAGTCTCTTCATTGATCTCCTCCCCCTCTTCACCATCATCATCTTCGTACTTCCCAATAGGTTCTCCTTTTCCCATGACATTCAACCAGTGCTGAAAGTTTCGTCGGCTTGTCCCTCCACTAGGTGTATATCTGAAGTTGATACACCGTTGACCCCACTCAATATCACCTGTATAGAATCCCATCAGCTTCCTTCCCGCGACACAATCCGCTAGAATAGATAGACATACTTCAGGTAAGAGACATTCAGCTAGTTTTATTCCATGTAAGACAGGAGAGGGATGAGTTAAACCAAGATGAATCAATGCACGTGTTGATATAGAAAGCGTAGAAGGAGAATGAAGGATCACAGGAGGCGAAAACAATAGTAATCCATGAAAGAGATCTCCTGTACCGGGAAATATTGATGTTAGTGCCAACAGTTGTGCAGCTCCTTGTGACTGTCCTATACCCCAGATCTTCTTCTTCCTTCCCTCTCTTCTTCTTCTTCTTCGTCTCAGTCTTTCCGTATTCTCCCTATCTCGCCATCGCTGACTACCAGAGGAAGATGAGGAAGAAAAGTCTGCATATGTTTGGGGAGGTCTTGAAGACGAGAATAGAGGATCAGAAGAAGAAGAAAAGTGAGGGGGGAAAGAAGAAGACGAGCAAGAGACAGAAGATGGATTCTGCGGAGGATCTTCATGCCGAGGGAGAAAGTTGTCTCCTTGATGTACTGAGGTTGAGTTTCTCTTTGAATGGTTGTGGTTTTGAGATAATGATGATGAAAAGGATGATGAAGAAAAAGAGAGATGGCTATCTTCACTATCCTCTTCATCGTCAGAATAGGTCAGAATATAATAGAGCATAGCAGAGACATCATACTTGGCCATATCATGAAAGGTCCACGATTGGGTCGAAGCAGATGTAATAGATCGAAAGGGTGGCAAGTCTTGACACTTTCTCATTTCTTCTTCACGATCATAATCCTCGCTCGATCTTCTATTGTCCTCCTCCATCCGGGCAATAGAATTCGCCCCTTCTTCATCTACTACTTCTTGGTGAAACGACGGAGAAGAGACAACGTTGGTTCTCTCGGAAGAGAGAGATCGTCTTGTCTTCTCTTCCTTCTCAAATGAAGGAAGAGACGTTGTCGCCGTTCCCTTCAGAGATGATGAGGCAGCGTCTTGTGACGGATGGCGTAAGACCGACCACCTTTGAGGAAGAAGAGGATTCCTAGACGATACTGTCGTGCCCCTCGAAGGCGAAGACGATAATGATAATGATGGAGAGATTCTCCGCTTCATTCGAGAAAGAAAACGACTCGGATGACATCGGGTTGTTAGACGAAACAGAACCGCTGCAGCTTCAAGGCATGCATTCCATAGAATATACACCAGTGAGTTCTCATCTTGATGGTCTTGATCTACGTCTTTCTCACTATGCGTACAAAGGCTCCCCTCGACTTTTCTTTCATGATCGTAATGAAGATCTGAGGGAGAAGTAGTAGTAGTAGCGGTCGTCTTCACTTCTCTCGATCGAAAGGGCGATGAAGAGGAAGGTGACGATGCATCGAAGAGTGACACCATCGATGGCAAAGGAGTCAACCCTGTACATGAACAACATAACTCACTACACGAACTCGAAGAGAAAGAGAGAGACATATCTTTCTTTTCTTCTCCTTCTTCTCTATGACTACTACACGGCATATCACGATTCCCGTCCAAATCATGCGTAGTAGGAACTTCTCTCATAGCCCTTCCCTTCTCTCGAGCTTCTTCGTCGTCTTCTCTTCTCTCTTCTTCCTCTTCGTATTCCTTCAATGCTTCAACTAAAGTCATCCCACATACACCCTTCCTTCTCCTTCTATTCCTACAGTGACCTTCTCTCTCCTCATTCCTATTCGAGCTCTTCTGATGATGAGGAGGATCTTCATTTGTATGGTCTGTTGTCGATGTGAATCTCCTACCTCCTCCTGCACAATGACGATCCTTCGAAGAAGTCAGGGTTGACGCAGTTGTTTCTTGAGAATCTTGTTTCCTCTTTGGAGGTTCTATTGAAGAAGGAGGCGATGAAGATGAAGAAGTCATACTTCTTCTACAAGTCGATTTCGATGATAAAGACGACGAGGAGGATGCAGAGCGTCTACGGACATATTCATTCCCCCTGTTATTTCCTAGCCATACATCGCATCCTTCTTCAGCTAACATGAAAGCTAGAGAATGAGAACCTCCTGTTATCCAGTTTAAAGATGACTCTAGTAGACCATGCTGAAAAAAGACTATCGGTTTCTCCCTTTTCTCTGTCTCTTCTTTCACTGTCTTGTTGTGAGATCTTTCACAACGCCGTTCTTCTCCATCATAATGATGAAGATAGTCTCTCATCTCCTCTCTTGCGCCAAGTCTTCTCGCCTCATTCGTCGCCTCTCCATGTTGACTCCTCTCTTCTTCATGATGACTAAGAGGCGAGCTTACACCCGTTTTTTCCTTCCCTCTTCCTTCAACAAAACTACTGGCGATATGATGATCACTTAAATGGAAAGATGAAGAAGCAAGAGTTCTTTGGGAGCTGCCATTACTACTCTTACTGTTACGAGAAAGAGGATGATTTGCTTCTTCTATGGTGATCGGTGTATTCTTAGTCCTGAGAGATTCTCCGAACTTGTTCGGAAGAGAGAGAGATGACGGAGATAAGGTTTCCCTTTCATCATCCGCTTCATGACTGTCGTTATCATCGAGCTCTACGTCATCGACTTCATCTCCTTCTCCCTCCCCTGGATGGGGAGGTATAGAAGGAGTCAAGAAAACGGGTAGATGAGGCTCGCTTCTTCCTTTAGATGGAATGAGTTGCTGGGGTCTTTCTGAACCTGCTGGAAACTTGTAAGAGGAAGAATATCGACTATCAACATGAGGAAGTCTCTCACATGCACAAAAACGAACTGACGATGAGGAAGATGTACTTGAAACCAGTGGATGAGAAGGTCTCCCAGTAGTCAAAGACGGAGTAAAAGAAGAGGTAAAATACCCATGTCTGGGGGTATCTCTTTGTCTTCGTGAGGAATGTTGTTGATGGTGATGACAAGAATTGAACCCGGGCCCAGACGGAGAAGAAGATAGTAAGGCAGATGTGTGCTCTTTAGGTGACGACGACGAAAACGAAAGATGGCGAGAAGGAGGAATAATGAGAGGTAAGGATGGTGATGAAGATGAAGATATACGCGATAGGGAAAACGAATGATTTGCACAACATGAATGTGTGACTTTAACTAAGCGATAGAAGAAAATCTCATAGCCATCGGCTGTAACGACACAGTGACGTTCCGCTTTATATCGACCGTTTGAAAGAAGGTATGTGAAACGTTGAGTAGGGTCACAATAAGCGGATAGATAAACTTTCCGCTGGAAATGAAGTAAACGAATGAGAAGATTACGGAATAAGAGGGCGAGACAATGGCTGACAAATCGACTCACGCCTCTGAACGAAAGAAAACCAAGAGAAGCTAGGACGGAGGAAACATATCCATATAAAGTCAATGGGGAATAGTGAGTGAAAGAGACTGCTTGAGCTTCAGGAGATGATGATGACGTGTGAGGATGCAGAGAAGAAGAGTGAGATCGAGAATGAGAGTGGGTCTCCGCCTCCTTGCAAATAGAAGATGAAGTTGTACACGAGGGATAATGATGAAGACTTGAAAAATTGTGGTAAGACTTGTGAAACACTAGCCCATGGGTCGTTGAGAGACTGCTAGATCGATGTTGTTCTTGTTGTTGTGTCAAGCTCTTTGGAGAAAAGGGAAAACTCTGTACCTTTGCGTTTTCACGTGATGAAGGAGTCCTTTCACACACATGATTAGTCCCCGTCGCCGGCTCTAGCCAATATGCCTTCTGTGCAGAGTCGTTTCTCTCTGACTCCGGAAGGTTGGCTGAGGGAAGGTGATTCGATTCAGACAAACGAGAAGAGGACTCGCATGAAGGAGGTGGAGATGTTCGTTGAGAAAACGGTTGATGCGTTTTGGGAGCTCCACTATCGGAGGGAATCAATGAAGAGAAGAGCATTTTCTCTCTGGCATATAAACAGGGCACCCTCAGAAATGACGTGCCCTTCCCTCCTTGACAATCTCAAGACCCCAGAGTTCCACATACAGCCGGGCAATGTCCGTAGAGAACGACAACGGAGAAAAAGTCCAATGAAGTCACGTCATCATTTCAGTTTTCAGCGGGAGATCAAGTCAGATACTATGCAATCAGTCGCCCAAACCGAAAATGGCTGGCTTCCTAGTAACGAAGTCCTACAGCTTATGAAAAAAACTCAGGCGTGCAACATGTTCTGCTGCGCATTAAGGACATACAGAAAACGCGGACACGACATGCACAGAAAGACAAGAAGTCAAAAAATTGGCAAAAATCGGAGCGTGATGTTCAGCTCTCTCCTTCACCCAAAAGTGACCGACCACTCGTGTTTCACGTGAAAGGGAAATCCCAGACCTCTCCCCAAAAAGAATGTCGGCAGTGAAAGAATCAAACGCAACTCCCGCCAAGCCCCTGAAAGGTCTGTGACGTCCCTCCAACTACCATGCGAACCCTGAGAAGAGATGACGCGGGAAAACTCCACAGCCTTCGATCGTTCAAGCCTCACGGGTGTATGTATGAATCGACAAGGACCTTTAAACGGGAGAGACTACAACCACACGCATCTGCGAGCACGTCTGCCTTGGCTCAGCGTCCTAGACACGAAAAGTAGCTCGTCGACCTGACGGTGAGGTTTTTTTCTTCCTCGGGTGAAATTTCCTAGGTAGGAAAACATTCAACTCGGATCGGGAGACAAAAGAAAGACAATGAAAGACTAGCTGTCAACAGCTTGACTTCAACTAACTCATATCTGGGCGCGGAGTGGCTGCGCAGAGGACTGTTGCCAGGCTAGTCGGCTGTAGTTGCCTTCGAGAACGCAGTCCGCGAAGTAACGAGGCTAGGTAGTGCCTGAGGTCAGCAAGTTCGGTGTGCTACTTACAAAAAAGAACTTTCCTT
The DNA here is from genome assembly GCF_002600585.1 of Cystoisospora suis. NCBI lineage: Eukaryota > Apicomplexa > Conoidasida > Eucoccidiorida > Sarcocystidae > Cystoisospora > Cystoisospora suis. Next base: position 21,375 of record NW_027154120.1, read on the forward strand.
TGAGATAGTCCTTTTTCAGTACGTGTACTACACAGTTCCGTTATGCAGTCAAGGGATGTTTCGCTGACAGTGCGAGGCGCCAGTCGAGGGACACCTGCGGTTGCCGTCCGTTACTAGAGGCCCATGCTGGTTGCGGATGAACGTAAATGAAGATGTCCAGATATCTCCCCACTGCGAAGATGTATCTGTCATCTCAGACGTCTAACTACCTGTGCAGTCGTGATAAAGGATCTCAGCCAGTCCTTTGATGTCTATACTGCGCCAGGTGCGCTGTTTACCTTGGATGTCTACCCATGGCGCTGGCATGACCCAGCCAATCACGCGGTGAAGATACCAGTGCACACAAGCAACGTTGTTCTTAGGGGCCTTCCGGTATTGTAGTCCAAGCTGGCAATCGAGTAGCTCCGAGAGATCCTCACAAGCCTACTGCCCGCGGACCACGACAGAGAACAATTCGCTAGTATCACTGGCTGCCGGAGCCTCTAGTTCCTGGTTTCAAATAACGCCCTCGTCAGTGCTGTGTCCGCCAACAATGACCGCACTTACTCGGTTATTACACGCACTCAGCGTCTAGCCCTCGCAGGTGACGGATGGGCGCTTCATTTTGTAGGTGTCTGCTCTGGCGACTGCTCTGTCCGGTTGTCGATTTCTTGTCGCACCCGGCCCGCCCCTCAAAACGTTGTTCTGTCCCGGCACGCCTGATACTTCTCTGCCAGGCTGGCTAAACAGCGCGAGGCTTGTTAGCGCTGCTGACGTGAGTGGTGTCAGAGGTTACCCCCTGTGGTCCTACGGGTGCCCCCGGGGTAAGTGCGGCGCTGACACGGCGGCCGGAATGACCGTGCACACACTGGTAACGCCGTCCTAGCCAGCTAGCCACTCATAGCACGGGAAGGGTACCGGTTGGAATGGTGTTATCATTTGGAGCTCACACGCCCACAGAGCAACCACGTATCCGTTGACGAGTAGCCTGTGACAAGAGAGGGGCGTCCCCGCCCCAGTAGCGGCGCCTGACGGACGGTGGTTTGCGACGGAGTGAGCAACGATATGGGGAGTATCACTGGCTCCACCCCGAAAACTTTAACATCCGATTGTGTCACAATGGTAAAATTCGCCGCGAAGCCGACACCACAGCGGATACCTGGCGATGGGTGATACGCCAGTGGGTCGGAAGTGTATCGAATACTTCCGATCCGCTGTCGAACCGCTTTTCCTTCGTTCGCAACACTCTCTATACTGCAAGGATTGTCTCGAACACAGTTTTTAGAAGTGATGTTCTTGCACGGGAGTCGATAAAAGTTCCTCCCATGCAAGCGAGTCTGTTCTTCCCCCACAATCACCACCGCCCATCCACACGACACGTTTACCGATTACTTACACACGTGCCCTAAATCACGAAGACGCATTCACATCGACGGCATCGTAGTACCGTGCGCACTTCCATTGCCAACACTGTTAACGTGTCATGTCTCACCAGCCTGGTGTTCACGAACGAAGTTCAACACCACCGTACAATCACCTCACGGTTAGCACTAGAAAATACTTCGTACACCGCTTCTGAATAATTCTCCAATCACCCCAGAATAAACCTTCTGTGTGTCCGTGTGTGCCACGGCTGATTGTCTTTTGTTCCGGCGCGGTGCTGGTGTCTCTCCAGGGGGTTCGCCCGCCCCGGCTAGTCCCGTCCGGAGTTAGTCACGCTTGCTAACTAGCTTGGCTAGTGCTAGTTAGCTATCTATTCTATTGTAGTGGTAACTTCGCTAAAAATATTCTGTGTCCTTAGTATTTCTATTGTATGTGTCCCGCGCCTCTATTCTGCTTAGGTGCTGTACGGAAAATATTGTTAGTAAAGATTCTAAAGTATGTGTTTGCTTTTATATATTGTTGTGTTTTCATTCAACTGTCAGGAAAATACACTATTATGAGGATAGTAAGTCGAAAAAGGACTCGTGTACCGTGTTTGGAAAATTGGTGTTGGGTTGAGCGGGTCAGAGCACGAAAGGCTCTGACAGACTTCCACTTGGTCAAGGCGTGTACTACCGCAAGTGATTCACTCTCGTAAGCTGGCGTATATTTCTCCGTCTCCCCCATCTCTCGTGATGCGAACACTAGTGGTACCCCTTCGTGTTCTATTACCGCCCCGATCGCATACCTGAATCGGTTTTTATCAAGATTGACTTATATGGGTTAAAGGTTCGTAGGGCCGCCGTACCAATAAGTGCCCCCTTAAGACGACCTACCGCCACCGAGTGCTCCGAACGCCAACTCATGTCGCTGCCGTCCCTGAGAAGTCCGGATGGAGGGTTGGCCAGCTTGTTAAAATTAGGTATCAAGCGCCTGTAGTTTCCTCCTAGCCCGAGGAATCTGCGGAGCTGTTCACGGTTTGATAGAATCTCTGGCCAAGTCCTTGAGGTCTTCAACTTAGCAGAATCGGCAGCCACTCCTTCAGCGAAGTCACGAACGGCAAGTAATTCACCTGTTGTCTGCACAATTCGCACATCGATAATTTGATGTAAAGCAGTTGTTCCCTCATTTTGCCAAATACCCTTTTGAGGTGGCCTATGTGTTCACTGCGCCTCTTCAAGTAAATGAGCACATCGTCAAGATATACGTGTGACAAAATCGTCCAGCTCTTGAAAGGAGATATTCTGGAGAAGTCGTTGCAAAGTGGAAGGGGCGCCCGCCAGACCACAGGGCATTACGGTAAATTGCAAGGTCCCGCAACGCGTGCAGAACGTCGTTTTTCACTGGTCAAACTCGAAGACCAGTACCTGGTGGTATCCTGAAACCTAACTCGAAAAACGAACGCGCCTTGCCCAAACAGTTTTTGAGATCGTTGGCACGAGACAAGCGGTACTCGTCCTTAATGATAATTCCATTGAAGGCACGGTAATCTATCACCACACGGAGGGCTCCACCGCGCTTGCCGACAAAGAACACGGGGGCAGCAATAGGGGACTAAGACGGAAAATTAAGTTTTATCTCAAGCAAATCAACGTCTTGGCTCTTCAGTTCGCTTAAGCGGCCATTTGACAGGTTATAGCACTGCTCGGGGTACGACGGGGGCTGTCCTGGAAGTGTGTTAATATGATGCTTGATCGCCTTGTCTTTGCCTCCTCCTCTCTGTATTTCTTGGAAAAAGCTGATGGAACTCCCCTCAGAGTAGCTGCAGGTCGTCCTTCGTTTCGACTTGTGCCACTTCAGAGGTTGTATACTGGTTGGTTTTCTTCTTTTCCGTTCAGGCCGGTTGCCTCCACCACATCTTTCCCAGGGTGTACGCTATCTTTTTAAGGTTCGATCTTTATGAACCCACTACATTCTACCAACCCTTCACCCACCCACCTTCTCACCTGCACCATTGAACAAGTTTGTACGGTTGGCTGCTCCGTGCTGGTTGTTCCATCGACGGCCCCAAGCTTCGCGGGGACTATCTTCTGCCCTTGCTTCCCTTTCCCACTCAGACACGTCAGCCACTCGGATCGGCTGTTCGTCGCACTGCAGCCCACGGCTTCCACGTGTTATAGTTCCCTCGTCAACTTCTCCTCTTAATTTGGGGGGCTCGCCGCGTGAGGTCTTTGCTTCCTTCTCCTCGGATATCTCAACCCTGAGAAATTTCGTTCCGTTTGACAACCTCTTCTTTCTTCTCTCTCCTTTGTTCTCAGTGTGTTTCCCCCGGTCAACAGCTGGTGCTGTTCTTCTGGTAATTTATTAACCGGATCCGGAACACATTGGGTGGATTGCAGGAGTGCGTCGCCTCTTCTGAGTCTTGTCTTGGAAACTTCAATTCTTCAGATTTCACGTTCCACACAAACCCTGGTTCCTTCAGAAAACCAAATTCGATTAGTAGCGAGTGGTCAACTCCGCCACCGGCAGATCAATCTCAAATGTCACATCAAGGCAGTGCTGCCCGGGAGGCGCCGCTGAACGCAGAGATTCGTTTGGACCCTCTTCCAGCGTACCCTATCGACAACAGCTCTGATCCTCAGGAGTGGTTCACGCACTGGGAAACAAAGGGGGACTTCCCAAGCCGAGAGGACGAATGGAAGGTGAAAGCGTTGCTCAAGCACCTTCCCGACCAGGATCATGGCGAACTGCTACCCTTACTTTCGCAAGTCGGTTGTCGGTATGAACGGCAACGCAACCACCTCATCATACATCATCCGGCGTACGATCGGCATCCCCTGGAATATTATGCAGAGAGGTAGAAGACCACCGGAAGAGGTGGGTAAACCCTTCACAAATGCGGGGGTATGCCCTGAAGTTACACAATCTTCAAAGGAAGGTGTGCGAGATGCTGGGGGATCCAACGTCTGTGTGGAACGATGGCACTATCCGAAGAGCATACTTGTGCGCTCTGCCACCGAGGATATCGTACCATGTAATCGCGTGCGTGGAGGACGCTGACCTAGGAGCAGTGTCAAGCCCGAGCAGAAGCCTTTGTAAGGGCAGAACCAGCAAGGGAACGGCAGACGAACCAAAGTGGAGAGACTACCCCGACGAGTATCATCACCGCAAGAGTGGCGTCTCAAGAAAGTAGCACGCTGTGTTACGAGTGCGGAACGCAAGACCACTGGGTGACGGATTGCCTTAAACGAGGTACCGTCAGCAAGCGGGGCGGCGATCTGCCAGATTTGCAGTCAGAAGTGGCATCGGTTGTCTCGCTGGTATAAAGGCTTGCCCCGGTGTAGTAACTGACAGGGCTTTGGCCACGCTGCTCGAGACTGCAAGTCACCCAAAATGAGCAAGAAAACAAAGGACGCAGCAAGAACCGGATGGCCGAGGAGTGCGGAAGGCGAACAAAGCACAACGCGTCGGGCCTCCAGGAGCCCCCGTCGGACTTCACCTAGCAAGCCGTCTTGGAGAACCCGTGAACGGACGTCCCCCAGCCAAGTGAATTCGCAGCCCCAGGATAATCCACGGAAGGTTTTATTCGCGTGCCCTGCGGAGGAACCCGGCGCTCCTCCAATGTATGAGGAACAACACGCCGGGATTCCTACCGGCTGAGTGCAAGAGTTTGGGGAACCATCGATGGAGTAAGGGTGAAGATGTTTGTCAGAGCACTGCGCGCTCTGACGCAGCCTACTTCAGCAACAGCTGGGAATAGGGTAACACGTTCAAAAAAGTTCAACATATTTTTCAAGAACCAATTTCATATCAGAAATATTTTGTCTCACATACCAAGCACTTAACCATAATAATTAGGTAAATTACTAACACATATCACACAGTAGCACAAAACCATCTAAGGGTAGAA
>NW_027154121.1:0-26870 GCF_002600585.1 Cystoisospora suis
GGGGGAGAAGAAGGGAGAGGAGAGGATGATCGGAGAGAATGAAGAAACTCGGAGGTTTTATGCTCTTATCTCTCGCATAGGTAAGATGATATCGACCACGTACGTCTCTTACAGTATACACAGAGAGAGAGAAAGACACGGAGAGATAGAGAGAGAAAGGGAGAAAGAGATGGAGAGATAGACAGAGAGAGAGAAAGACGCTGTATGGACAATTAGGACAGAGGGAAGAAAGGGGGAAGAGACATGAACCGGTAGATAGATGACTGCATGAGTATGAGCGTACTGATAAAGGCTGCTAGATCTTCTTCTCTTCGATGTAGACTTATTCCGAGTTCTATCCTTGTATCTATCTTCATATCTTGCGAGCTTATTCTTATAAGGAAGTATTCCATAGAGTCAAGTGTATATACATAGATCGTTTTTCTCTCTCTCTTTCTCTTTCTATACCTCTTTACTTCCAGAGAGGGACAGACTCTCCGATCTCTTCTTTTCTTGTATTACATGTCTCCTTTCTTGTCTCATCTCTCTCTTTCCTATCTCTTACTTCTTATCTCTTGCTTCTTACCTCTTGCTGCTTATCTCTTGCTTCCCTATTTCTTGCGTCTTATCTCTTACTTCTTATCTCTTGCTTCCCTATTTCTTGCGTCTTACCTCTTGCTTCTTATCTCTTGCTTCCCTATTTCTTGCGTCTTATCTCTTACTTCTTATCTCTTGCTTCTTACCTCTTGCTTTCTCATTCTTTCTCATCTCCTTCTCTCTTTCCTTCCTTTTCGTGCGTGTGTGTTTTTTCTCTTGTAGAGACGGGTCGACCGTCTGCATGTAGGCGAGCTCTCAACGGCTTAGCATCGAAGCTGCGGCTGTATGAAATTACATGTCGATTGTGCCGATGTCCCTCTTCTTCTTCTTTCGCTTTTTCTGAGGCTTCTTTCTCTTCCTCTCCAGGAGCAGTAGTCGCGGCTCCCCTCTCCTCCCGATCGCTTCTCCATGAGGCTGAGACAGAGCCACATCATTATCATGAAGAAGAAGAAGATGAAGAGAATATCCATCCAGGCGTCAATCGAATCCATACATCGACCCACCCTCCTTTCTCTTCTTCTTCTTTGGAGTTGAGAAGGACAGGAGATGTAGAGATAGCTTCAAGTAGAGATAAGGATCTTTCTTTCATGAAAAAGGAGATAAAGTCAAAGAGGCAGACGGCATGTACTTCGCCTATTTGCTCTTCATACAGGTGGTTGCATAGTGCCTTATCTCAAGCTCTGTTTCGGCTGATAGAAAGATACGTGAAAAAGAAGAAGAAGAAAGTCTTGGAGACGTTGAGAAAGGAGAAGAACCAGAGAGAGAAGAACAGACATATGGAAGAAGAGGAAGAAGAGAGAAGGAAGAGATATGGTCGTGATGGATGCCTTTACAAGAGACACAATACAGAGGACGCTGAGAAGGATGAGGAGGAAGAAGAAGATCCAGGAGGACAAGGAGAGAATGAGGAAGAAGTTTTCTTTCAAGGGCTTCAGCTCGTCAAAACTCTCTGTCACGTAAGAGGGGGAAAGAAAAGGATCTCTCGTGCTTATCCATGAGGAAAGAGCGATTAAGATGGTGGAGATGAGAAGGTCCATAGATCTAGATATGTACGCAAACAGATAGATAGATAGATGGATAGGGAGAGATACATAGATAGACAGATAGAGAGAGATATATACATATATCTATATAGATCTAGATCTAGATATATAGATAGATAGAGTGGGCGTGGGTCGTTGTCTGCCTGTGTTCTTAGAGTGTCAAGTTCACTTAGAGATTGTGAAGAAAGAAAGAGAATAGACTGACTGACTGACTGACTAATGAATGAATGAATGAGGGGTAGTCTTTTCTTTCCGTCTTGTGTCTTTCTCTATGGTCGTTTTCTTCTTTATGTCTATCATGCTAATGACGAAGCTCTTCTTCAAGTGAGCGATGGAAGGGCGATCATAGCCACCAATAGTAGGAGGGTCTACACTTAGGAGAGAGAGGAGAGAGAAAACGAAAGAAAGAGAAGAAGAGAGAAAGATCACCTCGCTCTCTTCTTCTTTTTCTATCTGTGTCGTTATATTTCTCTATCCCCTGCATGCATCGTTTCTTATCGGAATGAGAAGTGTGACTGATCTTCTTCTTTTCTCGAGTGAAAGGAATTTCTTGAAGGCAGGCCAAGTCTTCTGAAATAGATAGGAAAACCTTTCTCTCCTCTTATATAGCACTCTAGAGAGAGAAGGAGAAGCAATTGCGTCTCTCACACCTGATCTTCTTCTCCTTTTCTTTTTCTTTCTTATCTCCTAGCACATATAGACAGACAGACAGACTATCTCCCTCCCTCTCGGTCTTGCTTTCTCTCCCTTGCATCTTCTTACCGCCATACAGGAAATGCCCTATCTATCCTCAATCTATCTATCTATCTTCAATTAATCTATCTATCTATCTTTATCTATCTAGTCATCGATCTAGTTTTTACCTTTAGTCTCTTAGGTTCTTCTGTCTCTCTTGGCACCCATGCAATTCTGATGTGTATCTATCTATGATTGAGCAGCCTGTATGTATGAAGATGTCTGTCTATGTATGCACGTTTATGTATGCATGTATGTATGTATATCTATGTATGTATGTATATCTATGTATGTATGTATATGTATGTATGTATGACAACGTATGTGTGCACGTATGTGTGCATTATCTCTCAGATAGATCCCCAGTATTCTCCTTCCTTTTTATCTCTGGGTTTAATTCCTCTTTTGTCTTCTCTTCTTTCTCTTATGAATCTTACCGAGAGTCATGGCGAACCTGCTTCAGCTGCACTTTCAATCTCCGGGATAGAGGATAGGAAAGAAAGAAGAAATCTACTCTTCACTTCTCTTATCACAGAAGTTCTTCAAACGGTTATGACTCTACACTTACCAAGTCCTTCTTCTTCTCCTCATCTTTTCTCTCAACATCTTCAAGCTCTACCTTTCAATACTTCGACGAATCAAGACCATCCCTCTTCTTCTCCTCCCCCATCTTCTGCTTCTTCATTTTCGTCTTCTTTTCCATCAAGAGGTGGTATTTCACAACTGCTTTCTCTCTGTGGCCATGAAAGACTCGATCTTTCTCCTTCCAGGAGAGGACTTTTCGATGAAGATGGAAGGTGTCTAGGAAACGCATCTTCTTCGGCATCTTTCTTCTGTCCAAGTGAATCTTCTTCTGCTTTTTTTTCTGTTTCTTGTCAATACAATTCTCTTTCGGTAGAACCGCCCTCTGTCTCAGCTCATAGCTATCCTTCACATTCCTTGCAACAGTCTTCTCCTCCTCCTCCGCCTGTGTCTCCACCTCAATCAACATTACCTCAAGACTTCAAAAGAATTACATCTTCTTCTTCTTTTTCCTCTCCCTTCGGCTTATATTCGGAGAATCTTTCTTGTCAACCTTCCGATAGATCTTGTCACTCTGGTGCGAATCTCGTTTTTCTTCCCTCTTCCAATCAAAGAAGTGAAGGACCTGCCTGTAGTTCATCTAGCCATCTATCCCCTTGTAGAGAAACGCATGCAGATCATCTTCATTCCCACAGCGTCTATTCTTCTTTTCCAGTCTCTTCTTCTTCTCTTCCTTCTCAGCCTTTCCCCCCCCCCACTCCCGGCAGAGATCGACCGTCTTCCTCCTCCTCTCCATCTTCTTCTTCTCCTTCTTTTCTCGGCTCATCTTCGGCTACATCATCCCTCAGACCCTTCTCTCATTCTTCTTCTCTCCTTCGAGAAGAAGAAGAACCTTTTCCCCACCAAAGTCCGTTAAGATTGAGAGACGAAGAAGGTCTTCATCCTAAAATAAAGACGAAGAAGATCGACGGAGATGAGAGAGGAGAAATAAGAGAATCGAGAGTCCCAGTTATCTTGCAGCCTAGCATGCACCTCCTTCAGCCTTATGATGAGAACACCATCCCTTCAGCACTCTCTTCTCTTGAGAGAATTTCGCCCCGTCATGACAGTGCGATCTCCTCGAGTCTAACAGGAAGAGGAAGAAGAGGCGATGTTGTTGTGCCTGCAATTATCCATGATGAAGGAATACTCAACTCTCCTCTAGATACATCTCCTTTACCCACACCCCTTCATACATCTCCACGTGGAGAAGAAGAACAAGAAAAAGAAGAACAACAACCTCCAAGGATGGCTCCTAATCATATCACCTCCACCACATCCTATACATCTTCTTCCTCTACCGCTGGATCTTCTTCATCTTGTCAACCTTCTCCTGTGTCTCCTTCATCTTGTCAACCTTCTCCTGTATGTCCTTCATCTTATCAAGCTTCTCCTGTATGTCCTTCATCTTATCAAGCTTCTCCTGTATCTCCTTCGTCGTATCAACCCTCTCCTGTATGTCCTTCATCTTGTTCTTCTTCAGTTTGCCTTGATCACTCCTTCTCTTGTCAAGGTCCTTCTTCTCTACGATGTGAGTCAAGTCTTCCTTCTTCTTCTTCTCAACGTAGAACCTCTGATGGTCTCAAACCCTCTGTAGTGACAGCTATCGACTCTTCTTCTTTCTCTTCATCTTCTCGGTTGTCTGTGTCTCCTCCTTGTCCTTCTACTTCGTTATCTCTTCTTCCTGATCAAATTTATATGAACTCTTATGAAAATTCAGATGGAGGGCCAACGTCGTCTTCGCCTGTTACCAGTCAATCGCAGACAATTTCATTCTCCGGTCCCCCTCGTAGCAACTTCTCAAGTTTCTCCCCCTCTGTCTCCTCAGCTAGCCAAGCGAAGGGCACTATCGATGCAAGTATCGATTGTCTCCAAGAGACACCGAAAGAGGTATCACCATTAGAACCACCCCCACCCCCACCACCTCATCATTCCTGCGATGATCATACCTCCTCTTCTTCTTTTTCTTCTTCTCCTTTTTATGTAAAAGAATCTGAGGCTTTCTCTCCTTCCTCTCTCTACATCAGAAACCGTAGTCAAGTCTCGCCCTTTGACGTGTCTCTCTATCTTTCTCAAAGACCGTCAGATGCTTTCTCAACTCATCCGTCTCCCTCATCTATACAACCCATGCCGTTTGCTTCTTCTTCTTCTTCGCTAAGACCTTCTGAACATCCTTTCTCTTCACCCGAAGAAGAAGGAAGAGGCTTAAGAGATTCTCGAGATAGAGTAGAGAGTTATCTTTTCACAGATGGAGAAAGAGGGCTGAGAGAAGATATAAGGCATACAGACTCATCTCCATGGAGTCCTTTCTCTCGGAGTGAAGGGCATCTAGAAGGAATGAGGAGAGCTATAGGAGTTACGAAGGAATTACAGGAGGACGTAAGAAGAGACCGAAGGAGGGTTATTGCCGTTGAGGAAGAAACAGAGCATGAGGGCCGCGGTGACAGCTCTTCACAAGGAATGACGAAAGAAGGGAGAAGAAGAAGAGATGAAGAACAAGGACGAGAAGAAGAAGAACATTCGCCGTCTTCCTCTCGGCCTACAAGTTCATGTAGAGAAGCTCTCATGTGCAGTTGGAGTGATATTCGGCTTATACAAGGAATCTCGTGAGGAAAGCCCTTATCTTCTCATCTGCAGGTGTTTTCTTTCTCCATCTTTCCTTTGCTACTGACACCTCATTCCTTCTTCCTTCTCCTTGAAGTCTTCGGATTTCCCTCGTCTCAATCGGCTCTTCTCTCATGCACATCCAGGGATTGATGGAGATACAGAAGGTTACTACGAACACATACATATGCCTACATACATACCTGTGTTAAATATGGAGACACAGAAGGACGATCGAATGGGTTCTCTCTCTTCTTTCCTCGTTCTCTGTATTGGGTCTACCTATCTATGTCCAATCTAGTTATCTATGTGGCTATCTGTCTTCAATCTGTCTATATATCTATCTCCAGTCTAGCTATCTTCAGTCTATCTTTGTATGTAACTATCAGCTCATGGACCGTTATGTAGGAATGCCTGCGGGCGAGATAGTTGCCTACATCTGTCTATCTCTCTTCATACTGTCTGTCTATCTATATTCTCCGCCCGTATAGACATATACCTGTAGCATGCACCTGTATATACCATATGTATGTATATATATATATATATGTACTGTATATGTATATCGCTTATGTTTGTTATATGAAAGATTTCCCACGTCTTATTGAGCTGTAGGCGGACTATGGCTGTTTGTCTGTATGAGAGAAGTTCTTTAAAGGAGAGTGACAAAAGAAGCTACTCTCGCATTCTCGCGGGACAGAGAAGAAGCCCTCTCTCCTTCATTGATGACCTCCCAGCCCAGTCCCCCTGTAGTAGTAGTAGTACTACTAGTAGTACTAATAGTGATAGATGTGGTCTTGTAGGTCTTCGTAGATCTATTCTCAGTATAGACAGGCTTGGCGGTTTAGCTTGGCTCATGTTGGATGAATGGTAGGTATCTCTTCTCTGTCTTGTCCTTCTTTCTCTTGAGGTCCTCTGTCTGTCTTTCTCTCTCATTCTTTTTCTTTTTCTGTCTTCTACTTCTGGAGGGCTTTGTCGAGGCCGTGTATTCTCCCTCTTAGTATATATTTTGATCTATACATGCTTCTTCTTCTCTTTTCCTTTGCCTTTCGTCTTCTTCTCCTACTTCTGCACCCCTGCCATACGGAGAGTTGTATTCATCTTCTTCGCTTCCTATGCGTTCTTTCTAATCTCCTTCTTTCTTTTTCTCCAGACAAGCCCTTTGTCTTCGATCTCTGTCTCCTGTCGATGCTGTCAATCTTGCCTCTTGTTTACCCATCGACGTTCTTCCTGACCTTCACCCTGTTCTTCAAATCTCCATCTTAAATAGCAAGCGACTAGCCTCTTCTTCTCTCTCTTATATGAGGCAAGATAATTATGATCGTCATAATACAATACACTCACAGACGAACTCCCAACAGCAAGAGGAGAAGGAGGGGGAGGAGGAGATCGGGCTTTCTCTTTTATATTCTCTTTATCAAGCGATGAAGAATCGATCTCTCCCAGACCGATCTCTTTCATTGACTCGAGATCCCCATCATTTTACGTCTTTCTTGTCTTCTTCGGCTACTCCTGGCTTTTCTTCTTCTTCTTTCTTAGCTTCGACAGCTGCAAGTCTTTCTTCTCTCCTTAGTGCTACGAATGCCGCCCTAGAACATCTCAGAAAGGTTAGATAATTGAAGAAGAGAGACCAACGACAGATTAAGGATAGATAAATAGATAGACAGATAGATACACATGGATAGATAGATAGATTAGAGATAGACAGATAGATAGATAAATAGATAGATAGATAGAAGAAAGAAAGGAATGGAGAGAGGGAGAAGAAGGAGAATAAGAGAAGTTTTCTTCTTTGGCATGTGTGTATGCGGGCGGTTTCTGCTTTCTTTCTTTGCTTCGTGCTTTCTTCTTCCTTTTCGTCTATGTGTAGATGTGAAGGCTCTCTTGTTCTATTTCTGGGTTCTATTTGCATCTTCTCACGTGAATGAAGAAGATCCTATCTCTATCAAAGAGAGATCGAAAAGAGGAAATGAAAGAGGTGGAGGAGAAGAAGACCCCCACAAACACCAATGCAACAAAAGGAACACTCCTGCTACTATCCTAGTAGTAGTGATAGTAGTGGTCCTAGTACTACTGTTAGTCGTGAGTCTTCATCGTCAGTCATACCTGTAGCTATACTACTGCCCTACTACTACTACTAGTACTATTACTACTACTACTAGTACGAGTATTTGCAGTAGTTGTGCTAGGACTCCTAGTAGCAATAGGATTAGTGCAGCTACCACTACTCATCTACAGGAGTACTACTAGTAGTAGTCGTAGTAGTGATGGTAATAGCACTAGTAGTAATAGAACTACTACTACTACTAGCAGCAGCAGCAGGAGGAGGAGGTGCACATTTTAGTAGTGCTGGAGCCATCAGTTTGAGTAGTAGTAGTCGTCGTGTCGATCAATCCCAACACGCCTGGGTGTACCTGTATGACTATGTATCTATCTATCTATATGTGTCTCTCTTTTTGTCTAGATGTATGGTGTATAAGAGTAGCTCATGAGGTCGATGGATCTTTTCCTTTCAACGTCTCTTCTCTCTTCTTCTTTTCCTCCTTTTCTCTTGTGTTTTGTCTGTGTAGGCTTTTCTTTCCGTTTTTATTCCACCGTATCTTCCTCAGACACCTCCTTCTTTCCTTCCTTCTCCTTCAGTCGCCTCTGTTCTTTATGATGCTCGCCGAATCTCTTTCTTCCTCTCTAACACTTTATCCTTCTCTTCTTCATTTGTTCCTCTCTCTTCTTCTTCTTCTCTTCCATCAGAGATGATATGGCAGAGCCTTCTTGTCGAGATAGGAGAAGAGATGAAGAGATCTCTCTGTAGAAAAGGGGCACCCGCATCTTTTTCTTCTCTTTCGAAGTGCAGGTGTCGGTCTAGATTTCTTTTCTCGTCTTTGATCTATCCTTTGATCGACATCTCCTTTCGTGCATCTCTCTCGATTCCTTCGAATCTACCAGAGATCGCCAGGCTTCTTGACTTCTCTATAGACATATGGGCACTACAGGTCTATCATAACCTCCTTCTTCATCGAAATGCTGCTACCATCTCTTCTTCTTCTTCTCTCTTGGATAAAGAGGGTATGAAGATCCTTCTTCCTCATGGTGAAAGATCTCTTGTATCTTCCACTCATTATCAAGATTCAAAGAAAGAGAAGCTTTCTTCTTCTTCCTCTTCTTCTTTAGATAGGCAAGATTCTATGAGCTATCCAGCAGGACCTTCGTTATATTTCCTTTCATGGGGCGGTAGACTTCAGAAAGAGCTTGCCTTTACATCGTATGAGAATCTTCTTCTCCTAGGAAGATATCTCCATACAGCCAGTCTTCTCTACTTTTCTCTAGAGGCTCTACAACTTTCTTCTTTCTCTTCTTCCGAATGGAACCTCCAGACAGCGAGAATAGCTCAGTGTGCAGCTGAAGAAAGAGAAGGAAGAAAAGAAGAAAATGACTATGGAGATCGCGATAATTCTAGACGGATAAGCGCGCAGGGCTCAACACGATTCTCCTCCTCTCGAGGAAGAAAAAAGGTTTCCTATGGAAAGACGTCTATGAAAGATACACTCTGTAGAAATCTTCTACAAGTCAGAGAAAGACAACGGAGAAACTTGTCTGTACCAGAATATGAAGGAAGAGAAGAAAACGAAGAAAGAAGAGTAGATAAAGAGCAAGAAGAAGAGAACAAGAAGAATGCTTCTTCCTCTTCTTCGTCTCTTCATGGTTCTTTACTTCATTCAAGCCCTCGGCATAGAGTCGCTTCGTTGGAGTGTATAGCGATCTCTCTCTCTCATCCTCTCACGCCGGAACAAGACGGTAAGCATCGACACTTCTCTCCTTTCACTATTTCATGTACGTAGGACTATAGACATAGAGATTCGCATGGAGAGATGTATATACGAATACCCAGATGTAGACATACTACTCGATATAGACATACGGAGAGAGGCATAGAGATACACATAGATACAGATACACTTCCATACGCACTTAAGTATTCATACATACATATTCATAGATGATACATACACATACATACACATACATGTATACCTCATGTAGATCTGCAATAGATCATACATACATGAATACTCGTGTATATGTGGATGGAGTTGCGCGCGTATCTGTACAGAGTCAGATGTAGAGAGAAGGTGGGAGGAGTAGGAGTAGTTGGTAGGGCTTCTTTCTTCACGCCTCCTGCTCTGAAATCTTTACGGTCCCATTCATCTCTTGACCGTCGCTTCTTTCTCTCAGGCAGAAAAGAACAGACGCAACAGGAGAGAAACACAAAAAGAACATACATGGGACAGACTCCCCAGGAATAAAGAACCCCTCATGTATCAATGTATATGGATACGTATATATGAAGGGATACGCTATGCATATGTGCGAATACGTGTATATGTGTATCTATGTATGAATATATATGGATATGTATCTTTTTACCTGTACACTTTTTCGTATCTCTCTTAAATTCTCTCCCTTTTGTGTCTGTCGTTTTTCTTCGGGTGTATGTACAGCTCTCGTTGATATTCTCTGGCTTGTTCTTCTTCTCATTCCTTCACATTTACGTCTTGACTGGATCATGAAATCGCAACTTCAATCTCTTTTCCTCTATCTTTTCTACAATACCAATCTTCTCTTCTGCCGTCCATCTCTTCTTTCTCTTCTTCTTCATCCTTTCCTTCTTCTCTCTTCTTCTTCTCTGCCTCACCGAACTTCTCTTTCATATCAAGCCCAGGAGAAGGCGAGTGAGAAGGTGGTAGCTCCACATACATCCCTCTTTTCTTCTTCTCCTTTCCGAGTAGATAAAGAACAAGAAGAAGAAGAAGAAGAGAGATTACTTGTCCTAGGAAGGGCTTACGCGCAGGGACTGTTTCTCTTCGACTGTTTCTCTTCTCTCTTTCGTTTTTATCTTCATACAAAATTAATCTTCTTTCTCTATTCATCTTCTTCATTGGTCCAAGCGCAGAGAAGACGAGATAAGAAAGAGCAACAGAACGCTTCTCCGATCAAGGAAGAAATCTCTTTCTCTCTCTTCCAGGATGAAGCAGAAGAAGAGAAGAAGCATAACAAGGTTATTCAAGCCTCGTCAAAATCGCCATTCTGTAACGAGAAGTCTCTGAAAGAGAAGAAGAGAGAAAAGCCTTCCTTTGCATTCTTTCTTTCTCACCCTTCTTTTGACTTTCTTGTTCCGCTATCCTATCGAAGAATCTCCAGAAGGGGTAGGCGAGACACAACACTTCATACACTTCAGAGGACAGAAAAAGAGACAGAAGGAGAAGAAGAAAGCTCGGCTTGCCTCTCTTCTTCTGACGGTGAAAATAGGAGAGAACAGTTGCGGAGCAAGAAGAAGAAGAGTGCTTCCGATTCCATGTGGAAAGACATGATAGAAGAAGACAGTCATGGCAAGGATGAAGAAGACGAAGATCTTGCATCTATACTAAGCTTTCTAGTTCAAGATGGAGATAGATGCCTCCACGATAGTAAAGAAGAGAAGAAGAAGATCTCTTCCCTTTCTTATGGTTCAGGAAAGAATGATAGCGACGATATACATCGGGCTTTCTTCCTCTTGTCACCCTTGTATCTTCTTCTTTTATACGACGTTCCCTCACGACGAGGAAATGAAGACAAAGAAACAAAAGAAGAAGAAGAAAAGGAGAAGAGAATGGGGGTTTCTCGTGAAGAAGAAGAAGAACTCCACGGGAAAGATGAAGATGAAGAAGAAGAAGAAAAGAAGGAGAATATGGAGTGGTTTCCCTGTAGGAGCTCACATGGGCTTCTTCAAGCTGTGCTTACCTCCATGATTGAGAATACCCTTCAGTCATGCTTCTCTCACACTTTCTCTTCTTCTTCTTTTCCTCTTCCCGAGTGGATATCCCTCTTCGCTTCTCTTATTCTCGTGGCTTGTCCTGTGAAAGACGTGAGAGATTACAGTCTAAAATATCTCCTACAAACCTTTCTTCTTCCTCCTCCTCATCCTAGCCGACATCAAAGAGGAGATAGTCAGGACATTCATAGTCTTGTCGCTTCTTCCTCTTCTCCTCTTTCTTCTTTCTTCTTCTCTTCTTCTTCTCTTGACTTTTGTGACGCGGGGTTGAAGAAGATGGCGATCATGTATCCTGACCTTCTGTATGAGTTGTGTGTTTTATCTCCGTGCTATCCCGATCTCCATTTCTTTCTTACCAACATCATCTATCCTCTGGTGTATGATTCTCTCTTCTCTCCAAGCTACAGAGAAAAAGATTCTCCTTCTCGTCTTCTTCCTCCTTCTCCTCGTTCTCTTCTTGAAATGTACGACTTCCTAGATCTATGGAACCCCACGATCTTCCCTAATATGCATCATGAGAAGATAACTTCCTCTTCTTCTTCTTTCTCTTCTTTCTTTTCTTTACCTCAGCTTGTCAGGAGACTGTTTTCAATCGATTCACATACACGCTTAACGGCATCTCATCTCTTACTTCAGCATTGTACCTCGAAAGCTTCTCTCCCTCTTAAACCCTTCAGCTGCATATCTGAGAAAAGCGGCTCTTCTGATGTCTCGTCTCCCTTCACTCGAGATTCTCTTCTTGTCTCCATGGCGACTATCTCGATATGCGCTGCTCTTGTCACAGCCGCACCCACTACAGAAGAAGAAGAAGGAGAAGAAGAAAACGAGAGAGAAGAAGGGAGAAGAAGAACAACAGTAGCAGCAGAAGAAGAAAGAAGTAGAAGAAGAAGAAGAAAGAGAACGAGAAGTGATCCTTTAGGTATAGCAGTAGCATACTGGCAATTGAGAGATAAAGAAGATCTGGCAAATCTCTATGTCCCAGCCTTAATCTGGAGAGCTGAAGAGATCTTGACTCTAATTTCTGTCTTAACGAATCAACGTCTAGATCTCTATACAAAGCTTCAATCGCTTAGAGCCTTAAGTGTGTATTTGGTCTCTTCTCCTCGAGAGAATGTCTGTTACTTCCTTCATTCATCTCTCTTCTCCTGGGCTCTACTTCACACATGTCACATACAAGAAGAAGAAGAAAGAAGAAATACAAGCCGAGAAAGAAGAGACGGAAGAAGAAGAGAAATTCCTTCTCAAGGAGAAGAAGAGGAAAGATATGAAGATGATAGAAGAGAACCGCAGACGTCTTCCTCGCCTTTCTCTTATGATAGGGATAAGGTTAAGTTCCATCCAAGAGAAGAAGAAGAGAGAAGAAGAAGAAAAGAGGGGTGGTCTATCTCAGGGAGTACGCGTGATATGAAGATGGCGACATCGACCGAAAGAACTATACAAGAAATATCTCTTCATTATGACAGGGACAAGGCTCTTCCTTCATCTTCTCTTCCTGGAGACAAAACATTACGCCCTTCTTCTTCCTCTTTCATATCTTCTTCTTCGTCCTCAGAGACTTTCTCCATGAAGAAAGAAGAAGACAGATCTTCTCCATCTCTCTTGGAAACGCTTTTATCTCTCTTCTTCTCTCTCTGTGCGAACCTTGTCTCGAGTGACGGGAAGCTCATCTTCTCTAGCCAACTTTCTTCAGTTCAAGGGGCCTCTCTAAATCGAAGAGAACAAGAGAAAGAAGAAGAGAGGTTACTTCACATAGGCAAGAAGAAGACGAAGGAGAGTTGTGAAGATGGAGAGGAGGACCGTTTTGAGAAGACGAATAAGGAGTTCGCGGCAGCCATAGCAGCAGGGGAGGTGTCTATCGAAGTGGACTTTCTTTCTGAGCTCTTGCGTTTCTTTTCTTTGCCGTTTCTGATCTTTCCTCATGGTTTGGTCTCTTCTCTTCTTTCTCAGTTATCTTCTCTTTATCTAGATGTCTTTCTAGCGTCAGGTCTTCTTCCTTCTCTTATCTTACTCTCCGACCTCTCTCCATCTCTCTGCTGCCATGCACTTCAACTCTCTGCTCTTCTCCTCTTCTCTCCTTCTCAGACCTTTCTCTTTCAAAGACGTCTCTGTCCTCTAGAAAAAGGTTTATCTCATCTTCTACATCTTCCCAACGACAACCTCTCTTCTTCACGATTCACCCCCCCCGTACACACCCCAAGAAGAGGAGAGACAGAAGACACAAGCGACCAGAGCTACAGAAGGACTCCTACTACTACTACTCCTCCTACTACTACTACTCCTACAAGAAGAACAAGCAGTAGCAGCAGCAGTTCACCCTCTTATAAAACCCCCGATAGAAACATCAAATATCCATCTTCTTCTCCTCCTCCTTCTTCTTCTCCTCCTTTTTCTTCTTCTCCTTCTTCTTCTTTTTCTTCTTGTCGGGGTGGAGAGGTGTGTTTGGTTGTCCCAGGGTGGGTGGCGCTGCACTATCTCTTGCCTTTGCCTCTTCGTCAGATTCACTTAGCGTCTTCAGCTCAGAGCTTTTGGAGTGAGGAGAATCGACGGCCTCCTGACGCTTCGTTTCTCCTTGCATGCGATATGTGGAGAAGCCTGGGTCCCCACTGGGTTGACCAAGTGAACGCGATGGAAGTCCGTCTCCATCAGAGATTTGCGGAGCTTCTCAAGGAGATGGAGAAAGAAGAAATTCACACAAAAGAACAGAGAGAGAAAGAAGAAGAAGAGGAGAAGAAGAAGAAGGAAGAAAGAGAAAGATGTGATAGGAGAAGGCTTAGAACAAGAAGAGAGAGAAAGGAATATCTCTTTTCAAAAGAAGTCTTGAGAGATTGCTATTATACGATCACTTCGATAAATAAAGGAAAGTCTTTTTTTCGGACATTGTCTAATTCTTCTTCTTCTCCTTGTTCTCTGGTCGAGAAGAAAGAGCTTAGAAATGGAGGTATTTCTCATCTTCTTCCTTTCTCATCTTCTATCATAGAAGTCGGTTTATATCGCTGGTCATCTTCTCCTCTCTATGACGCTATGGCTGGGGTGTACATACACCTTCTCAACGACATTCGATCTCTCCAATGTGCAAACCCACAAGTGTCTCGAATCTTTGAATCTTTAGCTCATGACATCTTGCAGTTTTCTTCCTCTTCTTCTTTTCCATGTAATCTTTCTTCTTTATCACCTTTTATCTCTCCTCTTCTTCCACACGTCTCTTCTTCTCTCTTCTCCGCCACATCCTCTTCTTCTTGTTGTCTTTCGAATGAAGAGAAGATAGAAAGGACATTTAAACCAACCTTTCCTTCTGTTCCTCTCCCCCTCATCGGCCTCTCTCGCTCTCGCCTTATTCTGACACCTCGTGTTCTTCAGCATCTCTTATCTCCACCGTGGAGGGGTTCTTCTTATCTCGCAGCTTTGGAGGAGGTGCTTCTACGATCTACACCTCCCCCTCTTCTTCTCTCTCTTCATTCTTCTCTCCTAGCAGGATCTTCTTCATCTCTTTCTTCAAAAGGAAATGAAGAAGAGAAAGAAACAAGATCTCTCCCTGCTTCTCTCTCTTCTTCTTGTGCCTATGAAGAGAGAGAAAGAAGAAGAAGATTAAGAGGAGAAAAGAAGAAGAAGATGATGATCTTGGAGCTAGTCAAGTCGGGGGTAGCGAAGAAACAGACTCACCCGCTAGATATTCCTTTTATAGAGGCCGTAAAGTCGACAGATCTTCTTCTTTCTTCTTTTCTCTCTTTTTCTCTGTATCCTTCATCCTGTATCTCTACATGCTATCATGTGACCAGCTCCCTTCCATCTAAACCGTATGAACAAGAAGAGGAAGAAGAGGAAGAAGATGAAGAAGACTCCTTTGCAAGCAGAATTGAAAGACCACGCGCCTCTTCTTCCTGCTCTTCTCTTTTTCCTCAGACCTTAGGAGAATCGATTGTCTCCTTAGCATCGATTGTCCCGAGGTCTATTTTACCATACGTAGCGAGACAAGCCCAACTTCTCGTTAAGGTGCTCCTTCTCATCCATCAAAGTAAGAATGACGCAGAAGAAGAAGAAGAAGAGAGTGAAGAAGATAAACAAGAAGAAGAAGATCGAGAAAATAGAATGAATGAGAAGCAAGACTTCCCATACTTCAGAGAAGAGAGAGATTTCGGAAGCAAAGAAGAAGATCCTCTCGGCGAAAAGAGAGAAGGGGGAGAACACGTGCTTCTCAAGCTGTCGAGAGATCTCTATAGTGAAGATCGATACCGAGATGGAGGAGGAGAAGAAGAAGAAGAGGCGCTAAGTAGTAGTGGCTCTTCATCTCTTTTATCGTCATGTTGCATAAGAGAACTAGATCTTCTTCTTCTGTGTCTAGAGCTTCTTATACACGTCCTAATCACCGTCACTCCGGTCTACACTTTCCAAAATATCTTTTCTTCCTCTTCTTCTTTCTCTTCGTCTTCTTCCTCTTCTTCTTTCTCTTCGTCTTCTTCCTCTGATAAGAGGCGAGACATGAGGTGCAGCCGCCCTTGTGGGGGTACATGTGTATGTTTGTGGCTTTCTTTAGTAGACGTTCCTTTGCTTCTCTCTCATCTTCTTCTCATCTCGAAAGATCTCCAGACTTTGCGTAGACGTTCACTTGATCTAGGCGAGATTCTTCTCTCTCGTTTCTTCTATTCTTCTCTAGAAAGAGAGCTTCTTTCCTCTTCTTCATTTTCTTCTCGGTGTCAGAATCGAGAGAGAAGATCTGAGATGCTTCAAGGAAAGAAAAAAGAAGAAGAAAGAGAAGAGAAGATGAAGACAGAGAAGAAGAGAGCAACAGGGCAAGAAAGAAGGAATGTCGATTCTTCTATCATATCAGAGAGAGAAGAGTTCAGACCCACACAATCGCATGAAAAGCTCCATTTCTTCTGCAGATCATCGAGGTCTTTTATCTCTTCTTCTTCTCCTCCTCTCACCTTTCCGTCAGCTCTGTGGAAGACTTCCTCGAGACTTCTTCTACGTGAGACTCTTCTTCACTCTCTTAGAGAAAAAACAATGATCGAGACGCAGGGCGAAAAGACGAAGAAAAGAATCTCTAAAGATATGGAAGAAAGAGAATCCAATGAAGATCCTTGTTCTTCTTCTTCTTCTCTTTCGTTTCAAGGGAAGCACCCTCTATCTCAAGTTCTATATCTTCTTTCTATCTGTCATATGCCGACTCCTCTTATTATAGAGAGGAGAGAAACTTTCTCTTCTTCTTTTTCTTTCAGAGACGAAATCGAGCTCGTCTCTTTCTTCATACACGATGCCTCACCTATTGTACGTCAAGCTGCCTGGCGACTTCTTAATCGTCTCTTTTCTTCTTCTCTCTTCGCTTCTTCACAATCTCTTCCTCTTCATAGAGAGATATCTCGTACCTCTTCGTATGCACCCCATGAGAGAGATTGCTTCGCTTCTTCTTCGATCTCTCGGAGTAGACAGAGGAATGAAGATGAAGAAGGCTTATACATGAGAATTCTCCTTACAGCTAAAGAGACCTTTCAGAGACTCGCTCCATCTCATAGGGACCTTCAGGAAGAAGGCAATCTTCTCTCTTTTTCTTCTTCTTCTCTTCTTCTTCCTGGAGGTTTCTGCGTCTTCTGTCCCGAGAGTCTGGGAGAGACAATCGAAGCGGCGTTTCTGTTACTTGCTTTCCTAGAGAAAGAAGAAGAAGAAGAGTGCTCTCTCGATGGTCTTTCTCTCTCTTCTTGTTCTTCTTTATCTCCCTCTTCTTCTATGAGATTACATCTATTAGATTGGCTAGGTAGAGATATTTTCTTACATGAGATACTTCCATACTTTCTTCCTTCACTTCAACAATTCCCCCTGTCTCGAGACACTCCTTCTTCTTCTCTTCAGCCTACCAATAGAGATCTTCCTCTCTCTTCTTCGTCTTCTTCTTCTTTCTTTTGTTTTGAAGCAAGATATCTTATTCTTCGTCTCCTTAGAATTCTCTTGATCTCCCAACCTCGTTACCTTCATCCATCGTTTCTTCGCCCATCCCGTTCTTTTTTCTCTCCTTCTCCTTCCTCTGGATCTCTTCTTCGCTTCGAACTGCATGCACTTGAAAGAGATAAAGACGAAGAAGAAGAAGAAGGAGAAGGAGAAGGAGATAGATATCAACATCAGGCGTCGTGTCTAGCGAGGCAGAGAGAGAGAGGAGTTAAGGGCCTATGGTTTCCCCTTATCGCATGTCTACCTGGAGAGCCTTCACGTACCACGGATCTTCTTTCAATACATCGATCTTTTCATAGCAAAGAACCTTTCTCTTCTTCTTCCTCCTCTTTTCTATCTCGAGAAGAAAAAGAGAGAGGAGGAGCACGGAAGAAGATGACGGTGTTAAAGAGACGAAGAGAAGGTGAAGAAAAAGAAGAGAGAGAAGATCATTATGAGGAGATAACAAAGAAGAAGAAGAGAATGGAACTTCTTGTCGGGCTTGAAGCTTTTGATCTGTTGATTCGCCTAGGCTACAGAGACTATAGAATGTTCCTCTGTATATGTCTTAAGACACCTCTCTTCTCACATCTCCAACTTCTCATAAGGATGGTTTTTCACCAGTCTGTCTGTCTTTCTCTCCTTCATATCAATACACTGCAGTCTTCCTCTTCTTCTCTTCTCTATCCTCGTAACAAGAGACCTTCTCTTGATCCGAGAGGAAGAAATAAAGCAGCAGCAGAAGAAGGAGACAACCCCGAGAGAAGAGTTATGAGGGAGAGCTCTCGTCGCCGGGGTTGCTCTGTATCATCTTCCTTCTGTTCTTCTTCTTCTCCTTGTAAGATATCTGCCTATCATGTGAAAAGAGACTTCGAGCTTATGTTATCTTGTTTAGATTCTCTTCTTTCTCTTCTTCTCCATCTCTTCAACCTTCTCCATCCATCTACAGTTGAGAACCTCAGGACATGCTCTCCTGTCTTCTCTCGAGTCTACCAAAATGTGTCGGAGAGATCGCGAATGACGGAGAGCAGCCCAAGTGATGGAGGTGTATGTACACCTCATCGTCATGATGATCGGCCTCTAGACGATAGATATAGGAAAGAGAGAAGGAAGGAAGAAAGGACAGAGAAAGATGGATCGATGGCTGCTTCAACAGAAGAAGAAAGGACGTGTACGAGAGACAACTCTTCTTCTCGCTCATTCCAAGATCTTCGAGAGGAGGTCGTAAGGAAAGTCTCCAAGGAGCTTTGGGTGTACGAGCCTCTCTACCTTCTTCTTCTCTTCTGTATTCAGGTAAGAAAGACACTCTCAAGAGAAAAGAAAAGAAGGGAGAAGTGGCAGGAGTACTACAGGAGAGAAGATAGATCAAAGAAAGAAAGAAGGGGAGGATAGGATGGTGAGAGTGTTGAACAAGGAGAAGAAGAAGAAGACGAGAAAGAGAAGGAAGAGAAGAAAAAGAAGAGGAAGAAGATTGATCTGGCTGGAGTGAATCGAGATGTTATATATCCAAAATATATCTATGTATGTGTATATCTGTATATATCTATATACTTCGAGAGATTACTTCATGTAATGTGGCTGGTATCTACATGTATGTGATCTGAGGTGGTACTACTGACACTTCCTAAGAGATAGAGGCAGAGAAGCACACATATGCACATGAGAGCTAACCATATATATAGATAGACACCTAACTAGCTCTCCTCTCCCTGTGTATGTTTCTCTCTCTCTTTCTCTCTCTCTCTCTCTATATATATATATATTATTTATGTGTGTCTACATGTATGATGTATGAATACGGATGTATGTCTACAGAGGAATAGAAATATTTCATAAAGACATGCGTCCTTGCTTCCTTCCTTCTCTGCTGTATATACACCTGGCTTCTCATTCACTCACATCCTCAATATCAATGCTATCATAGTCTCAAACAGAAAAGAGGTGTAGATAGATTGAAAATAGATAGATCTTCCCTTCCATTGTGTAGGTTTCCAATGAAGAAGAAGAAGAGAGGGGTTCTCTTGGTATGAGTATCGACTGCAATCTCCATTCACTGGCGTCTCCTTGCCTTGTCTAGACATTGTCCTTATTTCCTACTTTCTTTCTTTACTTCTTTTTTCCTGTTTTTCTTATCGCTTTCTTTCTTTCTTTCTTTATCTTTGTAGGATACTTCTTCTTCTTCTCCATCGTCATCTTCTTCTTTCTCTTCTCCTCTTCTCAACCCGAAGAAGAAGTTGAAGAGTCCATCTAGAGCCCCGGCCTTCTCACCCCCCCCCTCCCCACGAGGAAAGCCTTCAGCCTTCCTTAATAGACACCCGCCCTACAAGGGCTACTACTCAACTCACCACAATACAGCCAGTACGACTCCTCCTGCAATAGGAAGAAGAGGAGGAAAAGCAGACGAAGAAAACGACTCTTGTGACGCTTTTTCGTCCACATTCAAGCATCGCCATCCTCTATCTCATAGCTCTTCTTCTTCATCTTGTCTTCCTGGTTTATCTCTCTTTCTTTCGTCAAGAACTGTAAGTTATATCATAACTCTGCTCTCCTCTCTGCTTCTTCTTAACTCATCCTCTCAAGCAGTCACCTCCTCTTCTTCTTCTTGTGAGAGAGAGAGAAGGAGGGGGTTCATCATCACCTTTCCCCCATCCCGTCGATTCACGCAGGCTCTCTTCTATCGATTGTCCGGTGTATGGATTCGTCATATGTATCTCTATTCTCTCACAGATCTCTGTATCACGGATGTCTCATCATGCTACACAAAGTCGCATAAAGAAAAAGAAGATCTTCTTCCTCTCTCTCGACAACCCCCTCATCTCATGCCCTCAACAAGGATCACGAGATCTGATTCTTCTTCTCTAAGGAAAGCTCCGCATCCTTCCTCTTCTTCTCCGCGTTTTTCTTCCTCTTCTTATTCATTCAAGAAGTCTTCTTTAGAAAGCGAAAAGAAACACAAGGGGAACCTAGGCGCAAGCCCGGATAGACAGGCATTTTCTTCTCTCACCTCAGATCCGATACTTAGAGAGAAGAGAGATGAAGAGGAAAAGACGTTCAAAGACGGAAGGTGGAGAAGAAGAGAAGAAGAAGAGATAGAAGCAAGATTCGATAAGAGACATGAGCTGAAGGATAGAGAGGATAAAGAAGAGGAAGAAGAAGAAAAAGAGACTTTTAGAGAAGTCGGTGAGAATTCGTCGTCTAATAGACGGATTGTAAGAGATAAGAAGTTAGCAAGCTGTCGGGGAGGAATGAAGATTTTCTCTCCTATCGATGTCGAGGAATTACTGGCGAAGGTTTTACTTCTCTTCTTGCAATACTGGCCTACGGAATCGTCTCTGTCTTCATGGAGGTATCCTCTTCCCTCTCCATATATCATCGATCCTTCTTCCTCTTTCTTTTCACATGAAAGAGGAAGAGCTTCTCGTGATCTATCCAGAGATCGATTCTCTTCTTCTCTCAAGAACTCTCTTCAGGCAAAAGAAAGCGAAGAAGAAGAAGAAAGTCAGAAGAGAACGTTTCCGTTATTACTTTTGCATGAGATGGAATGTCTTACATACGGTGTATGTACAGCTCGCGCCATGATGAACTATATCTCATCGTGGAAGCTCTTCAGTTCCTCTCGAAAGGATCTTGAGGAGAAGAAGGAGGCTAATCTTGTATTATCAATGATCGGTCAAGAGAATTCCATCTTGCAAAGCTCATCTTTCTTTCTCTTAGATAAAGCTGAAGCTCCTCATCACTGCACCCGCCCTGTATCTACTCTTCCTCCTCGTCCTCCTTCTATTGTGGGTAGTCGCTCCGCATGTGGATTATACTCCTCGAGACGAGATTATAAGGAAAAGGAAGAAGAAGATGAAGAGGATCAAGAGAGAGAGACAAGAAGAGAGAAGAAAGTGTGTTTCTCTCATGACGTTGTTGAAGAGGGGATGAAGAGAAGGACACTTACAGCTCATGTTGTCGATCATTCTCTCCTGAAGACTTCTTTCCATGCTTGGAATCTACCGTCAACGAGAGGGGATTTTTCTTCTCAACAAGAGAAAGAAGAAAACAGAAAAGAAGAAAGAAGAGATGGTCGCCACAGCTTTCCTCTTCCATCTAGTTCCATAGCTGGGGGTATTGTCTTAGATCGTGTCTATAGATTACTTCATATGATAGGAGCTGTATGTACAGCAACATCTCAGGCATATGAAGCTTCTCTCAAGATCTCTCCAACTCTTCATCTTCCCTCTTCTGGTTCGATTCCTATAGCAGCACTTAAAGCTATATGGAAGCTCTCGAGTGCGCATCCACAGACATTTCTTATTGTAAGTCATGAACCTTCATAGACATACGCATATGCACATATGTATATGGATATATGCATACACGAGTTCATCTATTTATCTTCAATCCGTATATGTCTACCTGCGGTCTATATATGTGTCTACCTCCGATCTATCTTTCTATCTTTATCTGTTTGTCTGTCTATATGGCCATCTATCTTTAGTCTGTCTGTCTATCTATCTTGTATCTATGTATATACATCTCCTGCCTCTTAGAGCATATATACAGGATATCTATGTTTAGGATGATGAGGTGGGATATCTACTACGTCGCTTCAATAGTACTAGTGGTTGTCGTACTTCTTGTACATACATCGACGTATATCTCCATCATTCTCTCTCTCTATCTGTCTCTATATGTTTCTTCATGTTTCGTAGCTAGGTGAAGTGTGTAGTAGTAGTAGTAGTAATAGTAATAGTAGGAGTAGTAGGGGTAGTAGTAGTGGCATTAGTAATAGTATTAGTCGATTTCTGTTTGAGTCTGTTTGTGCGTGGGGCGCATCCAGTGATGAGAAACGGGAAGAACATTCCAACTAACGCTTCTCCTATCTTCTTTCTTATCTCTTTCTTCTTCCTTTCTTATCTCTTTCTTTCGTCTTTCTTTCTTCTCGTTTTCTTTTCTTCTTAGATGCTGAACTTTCTATGGAGACATCTCACAGGGGCGCCTTCAACTCGACCATCATCTTCATCTTCTTCTTCTTTTCTTAACGCCCATGGCCGTTCCTTCTTTCCTTCACATCTTTCTTATCTCTTTAAATATCAACTGTATGAATCTGGTCTCTTGAATCTCCTCATTCATCGAGCATCCGAAGCTCTTCTCTCTTCTTCTTCTTCTTCTCCATCCCCCTCCTCTTCACACCCCCCCCTTCTTCTCTATCCTTCTTCTTCTTCCTCTCATTCTTCTTCTCGTGTCTTATCGACTGCGAGTCTGTTTCTTTTAATGAGGGTTCTCTCGAGAACCTTTCAGCAAGAAGAAGAAGAAGAAAGAGAAGCAAAGATTGAGGGATGTCCTTGGCTGGGTGGAAAGCGCAATGATATCTTATGTCTCGTCTCTCATTTAGCCTCGGTCGCGCGCCATCTTCTTCTCGAGTGGATAGACAGGTTTCAGAGGTTATCTTCGTCTTCTTCGCCTTTCAGGAATACGACTACTCCTTTGCATCAGCAGACTCACAACTCTACGACAAGAAGAAGAGGAACAGCAGTAGGGAATAGAGGAGGACACGAAGAAGAAGAGAGAGAAACAGAAGAAGAAGAAGAAAAGAAAGAAGACGGGCTCTTCGAAAGTTTGGAGATGAAGAAGGATGAGGGGATCAGTAGGAATGGTAGTAGTAGTAGGGGTGGATATGATGAGGGGGGGGATAAGAAGGGTGGATTCTCTTCTTCTCTGTTGTATAGTAGGGATATGTCGTCATATCTGATTAGGACAGGAGAGAAGAATCGAAAGAAGAGTGTGCTATTCAAGATAGACGTTTATGAGATATGTAAGTTAAATGGCTGTTTAGAGTGGCTAAGCTCTTTACTTACAACTCCAAGAAGGACTAGTCCTCGCCCCTTATCAACGAGAAGAGCAACGAACCTTCTCTCACCCTCAGGAATTACATCCGATAAAAGATTGCTTTCTTGTCTCTTTGCAGATGGACTTTCTTCTACTTCTTCTTCTTCTTATACATGTGTCTCTTCTTCTTCTTCTCAGTCTTCTTCCCGTCTAGCTCTTCTATGGACGTCACCTGTAGATCTTTCTTCTGTAAGACGGGTTATTCCTGCTTCGGATGTAAACATTAAAGAAGGAATAGAAGTCTTCTCTTCGGCTCTGCAGCTCCCCTTCTTACCTCTCTCATCTATAGCCAAACTTCTCACGTTCTTAGGAGATACCGCTGATCCCGAATGCTCTACCTCATCTTCATCTTCTCTTCCTACTACTACTTCTTCTTCTTTAGATCAAGAGAGATTACAAAAGAACACCTCATTCTCTTCTGCATTCTCTCCTTCTCCTCTCTTAGGAGAGATGGATACAGAAGAAGAAGAAGAAAAGATACACAGGTCTCTAAGAAGAACAGTAGAAAGAAGAAGAAGTCATAGCAGTAGCCATTCCGCACGGCTGTATCTTCTTTCTTCACCTACATTTGTATCTTCTTTTGCATATCTCTTAACAGAAAGATTAACGCCTGACCGTTTCTTACTTCACTCGGTCGAAGAAAAGGATCCTCGCAATGAAGAGAAAGACTACACAGCCACAGGCCGAGAGATCGACTCCAAGAAAGCCAGGAGGAACAACACAGATTTCATAGAAAGAAAAGAGAACGAGAGAGAGAGACATGGAAAGAAAGCAAGAGAGAAAAGTTCGATGCTTATGATCTATCGACTCGTGACGGACGATGTCATATCATGGATCGATGCCTTGGTCGCTCTACTTCGCTTGATCTTACGAACGTTTTGCAGAGATAAAAGAGCTGCAGGGGGGATTGTGAAACCGCAGAAACCTATCCTATGCAAAGCTTTACGTCACTGGCATGTCGCTCTATCACGTGAAATAAGTTACCTAGAGAAAGAGGAAGAAGAAGAAGAGGAACACGAAAGCGACAAGAAGGTGAAGAATACCCACATCAGCAGAAAGAAAAAGAAGAAGAGCGACGATGGAGAAGACGAAGAAGAAGATCACGACTTCCGTAGGGATGAAGAAGAAGAAGAAGAAGAGATTCAAGAAGATCATGGTAATGATAGAGATAGCATGCATATCATCTTTCTCAAGAACGAAGGAAAAGAAGAGGAAGAGAGGCGTCGTAGTAGTCATTGGAGGGAGACAAGAGTGCGAATGAAGAGGCTCGAGTTGTTGAAGCATCTTGTATGGGAGGTATTACAAGAGCTAGCTTGACAAGCAACAGACAAGCAAGACTTTTCCTCCTATCTCGAAGGCATCGATCAGTCGACCGCTCCTCTCTTCTCTTTCTTCCTTTCTATCATTGCTAAACAGAACATCTGAATGAAGATACATACACATAGAGAGAGAGAGAAAGAGAGCAAGCGAGCCCCGTAGTCCACCAAGAGAAGGCTTTCCTCTCCTACACACACTACAAGGGTGATATACACATCTACATACAGAAATATATGTATATATATATAGAGAGAGTGATACATAGTGTGAATGTATCATATATATATGTATATATATCTTATGTATGTATGTAGGTGTATCTTTTTTCTCTTGAGTAAATGACGTTCCTTTGATTTGGTGTGGGATGAGACGTTCGTTGCTAACGTATGGCGAGCGCTGTGTGTGTAGGTATGGATCGAACAGCCTCTGTAGCTACTATTGCGAGGAAAGAATGGAAGTCTCCTCGATTTAGAATGAAAGAAGAGACTTGAATGAAGCATATCACACAACATAGAGAAAGACAGACACCTTCATGAAAAGAATAAGAACATTCACGAGAAGAAGAAGAAGTCAAAGAAGATTTGCTTCGATCAAAGGAGAGAACGGTCATGATAAGAATCGTGATCCCCTGCTTCTTCTTCTGCATGCGTGGAGGGGTCGAGAAGATCAAAAGATTCGGGAAGGAGATGTTCCTCTTCAAGAGGTAAAGGTTCGCTTGAGAAGGTTGCTAAAATGTAGAAGTGAAGGAAAAGACGAGTATGAAGATCAGGCCTAAGGGGGAGGGATGTACAGCAAAGAAAGAAGGAAAGAAAGAAGAAAAAGACATCTGCCTTAGTGAGTTCTCTTCATTGCATGCACAGACAAAGAGAAAGAAGAAGAAAAGAAGAAGAGGAATCTTATGCTGAGGTAAGTAGGAACGAACAATCTATAGATTAGCTGGATATGAGAGAGAGGGAGAGAGAAATAGCTCCTCTCTGGTCGGATCGCCACTCCAACTTTCCTAAGGAGGAAATGCATAGATAATTTTCATTCGCGCTACTTCACTCACCACGCAAATCGATACACAGAGAGACGACAAAGAAAGAACAGAAAAAGAAAGAGATAAGAAAGTGAGAAAGATATACGAAGGTAAGAAAGAAGGAAAGAAAGAAAGAGACAAAAAGAAAGAAAGAAATGAGGCTTCTTCTTACTTAACAAGAATTTGGACTAGAAGCATGCCTCCTTCG
Organism: Cystoisospora suis; assembly: GCF_002600585.1. Taxonomy (NCBI): domain Eukaryota; phylum Apicomplexa; class Conoidasida; order Eucoccidiorida; family Sarcocystidae; genus Cystoisospora; species Cystoisospora suis. The sequence goes on from NW_027154121.1 coordinate 25,662, forward strand.
ACCCATTCGATCCTTAAGCCGTGAGCTAGCTCTACACATACACACATGCACGTACGTAAGAAAGGAAGAAGATAGAGACTACCAGAAGAAATTATACATAAATGCATTCGTATCAAGATAGAAAGGGAGATATAGAGACAGATCGTAAACGGAAAAGAAAGAAAAGAAAGAAGAAGGAAAAACGAAGAAAAGAGAGAAAGAAGAAGATCAGCCGCGTGTATATCATATGTATAAGTGTATAGATACGAACGTATACATGAATATCCATTTATCTACATGAACTCTCACCCGTCATCTTCAACAAGCTTTCCGTTATCTAAATATCTAGGCGTTCCATCTAACTTAGATACATCGATGTTGACAGGTACATAGTCATATGCATATGACTACATCTATATATATGTATATATATACATAGAGAGAGAGATATATGTATCTATAGATATAGATACAGATAGATAAACCATATAGGTGTGGGGATGGACAGGCCTCTATGGAAGTAGGTGCAGGTGTCTATCCCTGGATATCTGAGGAGATCCCCCCATGATACCTCGGTGGAGATCAAGAAGGGGCTGATATAATAGAAAGATAGGAAGGCTTATAAAGAATCTAGCGAAGAGATTTCTCTGTGTGCCTATACAAGAAGAACGGAAAGGTAGGCGTAGGCGAGTAGACGAGAGAGGAAAGATCAGTGAGAATGAGAAGATGTTGATCTAAGAAATTCACGTCAATCCGTCTTCCTTCTCACGGAGTGTAGATACACCAGATCAAGAATTCCGCATCCGGAAAGAAAGAGGTACATGCAGTAACTCACTTAGGGCAGGGACAATGGCAAGAAGACTCTTCAGTTTATAGATATGCCTAGAGTAAAATCGACACACCAAGAAAAGCAAGAAAGATAGGAGACTGGGAACGAAGGAGAGGAGAGAAGCTGAGTGTGCATGCATCATGCTGCCAGCCAGTGTCTATACACTGGACGGAGAGGTGAACAACGGGTGAACGTCTATCTTTAATCTATCTATCTATCTTTAATCTATCTATCTATCTATCTTTAATCTATCTATCTATCTTTAATCTATCTATCTATCTATCTATCTTTAATCTATCTATCTATCTATTAATCTTTAATCTATCTATCTATCTATTAATCATTAATAGATAGATAGATAGATTAAAGATAGATAGATTAATGATTAATAGATAGATAGA
>NW_027154122.1:0-204 GCF_002600585.1 Cystoisospora suis
GCGGCGAGAAACCGTCTAAGATTTGCTATCGGCCGCTCGAGAGGTGAGGTCGAGCGGCTCGCCGTGGCTGTTAGGGTCCCCTAGGACCCATTCTCATCTTCTAAACTAGCCCCTTTCTTCGTTCTTTCTGCGTGGTTGCCCTCTAAACGTGTTTTGCTGTTCCTATGCCTCTTTAAATGAGGCCGGACCCTAACTATTTCCCCT
>NW_027154123.1:0-272 GCF_002600585.1 Cystoisospora suis
CATAAATTGCCGCTTGGTTTCCTTATCTCGGCATGATCTGGTCGCTCTGCCATCGGTGCGTTCTCACAGCGATCGTCAATCTTAAAAATAGGGCAATATTTGATGACGATCGGGGCAGGATTGTAAAATCCTGACAGAGAGCGCCTAGTCCCTAGAATCGATTGCTACTAACACTGGTCCACGAGGTCTCGTTGTTGCCCCGCTACGTCGTTACGCCTGTGGAACGTCGGTCGGCTGTGCCCGTTTGCCTTGGCTTCGTATGGCTCACGATC
>NW_027154123.1:440-600 GCF_002600585.1 Cystoisospora suis
CACTGCCTGAGGAGAATAACCTGACGCACACACTACCTTCATTTACTTTAACTATCAAAGACCAAGAAATTCTGCTTCTTTAAATACGTGGGGCTGTTCTCAACAATGCGCTGCTGGTGCTGGCTAAATAGGTGCGGCTCGATTGACTCCCGCAATCGAG
>NW_027154123.1:819-1327 GCF_002600585.1 Cystoisospora suis
TGGAGTTGTACGGGGAGGCGGAGCGTTCCCTTATCTAAGTAGGCTACGCTGGTGTCCTTAAGACGTTCGCGCTTGCGCTCCGGTCTTAAGCTTGTGTTAATTACTCTATTATAATACGATAGTTAATTCTACTAGGCTACAGGGCTCGAGTCACTAAGTCGTCAGCCCTTGGAAAAATACTACGTGACTGCTAAGTGAATATTCTCATGTCTGGGCAACCGCCTGACATGGTGTGTGAACGAAATGGATTGCCAAGTGGTGTACGCAACTTAACTCATGCTTTTCTAATTAGTCACTCCGATGGTGGAAGATCGATGAGCTCGATTGCGGGAGGCAATCGAGTTGCACCTATTCAGCCAGCACCAGTAGAGTAGTGTGGGGAGCAGCCTCAAGTATTGGAAGGAAGAGAATTTTTTTATCTTTGATAGTTAGATTAGGTTAGGTTTAGTGTCTGCAGCAGGTTGTTCTCCTCAGGCAGGGTGACCCAGTTGACGGGAAGTCAACTGCG
>NW_027154123.1:1494-14256 GCF_002600585.1 Cystoisospora suis
TGGAGAGCGCCCCTTTTCCTTCCTTCAACCTTCGAAGGGCGTCAGCTTTATCGCTCCTCGCCCGACATTATTGAATGAGCTTCTGCAGTAACGCTGTGATACGCAGCCAAGAATACTGCCCACAGTGATAAGAGCTCTGTAGCGTGTAGTGGTGCTGAGACACCCGGTGCCGTGAGACGCTACGAGTACCGGGAAGGCGCTAAACCTGCTGGGGCAGGCGGAGAGTGTGCACTCTCCGCCTGCCCCAGCTCTTCTGCTAGTTGAAGATTACTGTTTCTTTGGAACAGTGCTAGCAGTTGCTGAACTCTGACAGATGAGCTGAGCCGGACACTCCCGTGGAAGCCCGTGACTGTCGGGAGCGTGCGCCGGGCTCCGAACGTCCCAACAGCACGAAGTATCGACCCCTTGCGTGCGTCTGCGTCTATCAAGTGAAGGCGCTTTGGGTAGTGTGACGCCGTGAGGGCGANNCCCGTTGTTGTGCAGCGGGCACCACAGGTACTGAAGCCGAAGTGGCCCCGTGTAAAATTAGCCCCCTGCAGCTAACGTGCTGCACGGCACATCACTGCAGACCTCCAAGATCCTCCACATAAACGCAGCACCCGGTCCGGCGCCCCCCCGAAAGCCGGACGTGCTCAAACACCGGCGACCGCTGCTGATATTAGCCTCGCGCGTCTGAGTGACCTTCCCTTGTCAGTGAACAGAGAGAAAGAGTATCTTTAACGGTAAGCGAGCACGCTCTGGGTCCTCCACGCTAACGTTGCAGTGTCTTAGCGCCGGAAGTAACTGCAGTCGTCCGGATACTTACCTGTAGCCAGGCGGCGGTTTGCCGCGCAGCTGCAACCCGCCTGTACCTCGCTTACTGAGAATGACGTGCAACAACGCGTACTAAAGGAATTTTGCTGACACTACGTAAGCTTTGAACAACAGAAGTTCCATCGCCACGGAATTATGCTATTCTTGGTCCCTTCTCATAGCCGCTGAGACACGAGTCCACCGGCCACCCCTGATCTGTAGAGAAACCAACAACCTGGATACTAGACCACTTTATGCCCACGACAACAGAAAAAAAGAAAACATCCAGATCAATGTCATTACAGTTCCTTGTGTTCCTCAGTCTCAACGGATTCCCGTTGCTGAAGATTCCCGTTCGAGCCACCCTTTGCTTTTGGCGAAAAGTTTCCTGTGCCGCATGCGGTCAGAGGGAATTTCCGGGAAAGCGCCGGATCCTGGCGACTGGCTTCCGCTGTTTCTCCTCTGAACTAGGTTTTAGGACCAGTGAGACGGCTAACGTGTGGAGTCCGCTTTTACTCTTCACTCCAGGCCCGACCACCCCAGCCCCGTGACTCCCGCGTTGTCCCGTTTCGCCACTTCCTTCAGTCTGGCCCCGGAGGGTTCTCGCTTTCTCGTCTTTACACTTCGTTACCCGGCATCTCTATCGCCTTGACTTGATCTGAATAGGTACAAGTTTCGTATCTGTATCTCTGGTGTGATCTTTTGAGGAGGGTCTTCAGCGCGCTTACTGCCGCCTCAGCACCTCACCTCAGTCGGGACCGCCAGGTCTTGTTCCTTTCTTCCCCGTTAAAGAATAGGCCACGTATTTGAAACTGGTTCTCTTGTTGCTTTCTCTATGATGGCGGCTGTTGTCTTTGGGTTTCCGGGTCGCGCTACATCTGTCACGAGCAATACGGCATTTAGATGCACCTTGGCCGCTTAAGGCCTTTTCGTTCATATCTGTCCCTCCGTGTCGACTCTGTCGGTATACTCGGCTATCCGTTCTTCCCTTCGCAGCTGTGTGCATTTTTCCTTTCGCTTTGCCTCTCCTTTTCAGTGACATTCTGTCTCAATGATGCGTAGTGACTCACCGTCCGGGTTTCAGGCCTATCTGTCTTCCGCAGACTGAGCAGTCGTTCGGGATTACCCGCTAGGTGTTATCTCTGTTTCACAAGTCTCTCCTTCCTCCCGACAGAGCTCTATTCAGCCTCTGTGTCGTAATGACCGTGCGCGATCACTGAGCAGGAGGTTGCTTCTTCGTGTCCGTGTCCGGATGGGCGCGCCGTGTGAAGCGGAGTCAGTCTTCTTCTCTTTCCTCCTCCTTTTGAGCTGAATTGCGATGAGCTCTTGATATTGTCGCGCTCTCCGGTGTGTAAGAAATCCCTTTCTCCCTATTGTGCCAAGGTTTTCTTTTCTTGGGGCGTCTCGTCACTTCTTGTTCCACTGATACCTCGGTCGTTTTCCGTCTCCGACACCGGGCGATGCCGCTCTTTTCTTTCGAAGTGGTTCAGAGAGAGTCACCTCGGTGTTTATTTTGAGTATCTTCTTGCTTATCTGCCACCCCATAATTCTAGTCAAAGTCTTCCGTTCTTCTGTCATATATTTGTCGGATACATAGTTTCTTTCGCTTGTCTGTACGGCGGGAGGGTTCGGGCTTGCGTGCCCTTGCCCAAGAAGTTTCAAGCACTGCTCGACTTCATCTTTGGCAGCTACTAGTCCTCGAATATCCGGGAAAGTGAGCTCTTTCTAGGGGGACATCACCGAGGGCGATTCGGTAAGCTCCGCGTTTTCTTCGTTTCTGGTGCTGTCTGTGTCAGAAACCAAGCACGAGAGTTTCTTTCTTCTTCCTTTCGCGGTCCCGTGTGGGTCTTCTCATCTCTCTCTCTACACCGCCATCGTATCTCGTCTTCTTGCCACTGACATTCTTATATATATGTAGATGTGCACGGTAACCGATTGCGTCTGTTTGTAGCAGAGGGTGGCCCCGGGGGTAGCGTACGTCTCACAAAACGCCTTGACAAACAGAGAGGCGTAGTGGGAGATTTGATAGGCAAAATCAGTCTCTTTCAGCTATATGTCTGGGGTTCCTTCTATTTTCCGAAAGTGCTGTAATCTGTGTTTGGGACCACTTCTACCCTTCAGCATTCGCTCTCATATCTGTCTAGAAAGTCTTTCCTGGCGTTGGTTCTTTCTTTATTTTCAGTTCTCTCGCGCGAAGGAATGCAAGGCTGTCAGTCGGTCTCTATGCGTTTTCTCTGCCAATATGCCAAAACCGTAGCCCTCATCCCTCTTCCACTTTTTAGTGTTTTTTTCCCCGCTTCTTCTTCTCTGTATCTCTCTCCGCTTCTTTTCACTTAGAGAAGTACGATGAAGGCGGGTTTCTTGACGTCTTCTTCGTCTCGACGATCAAAGCTTTCCGAAGATAAATCTCCTGCTCCACTTACTGAAGATGGCAAGGTGTGAAGCTCGGCACATCAGAGACGAGAAATTTTCGGATCAGTTCTTAGTTACCGTTCTTATTTCTCGTCTCTCTCTCCTTTCACCCTGCTGTTTCATTTTCTCTTACCGTTCTGCTGTTTTTCCCTAGACCCGGTCTTTATATTTGTGTAACGGACAGAGAGAAAAGCCTTTCTTTAGCTTATCTTTCTTGATTAAAAAGACACCGACAGACTCGTCAGATGTACATTTTTTCTCTTGATAGAAGTAGACATATTTCCTGTTTGTGAGGCTTCTTCGTCGGTTTTTTTTTTTGTGAGGGTCTCTCGCTGCGTCACTCGCTCTCTTTCATTAGCTAGTGATCTCTTTCATGAGACCGCGCCGTTTTCATCTCAAACTGAGACAGAATGTTTCTGCATTCTGTCTCACTTCTCGTCCAGGGTTTAGGGTTTGTAGCGGCTGTTTCTGCTTTCCCTGGTCACCGCGTCATTTGACATATTTTTATCAGATATATGTTTGTTAATGTGTCTGTATGTGCACCCTCGCCATCGATCCATACGTAGCAGTTCTTTTTTCGGTTTTCTCAGCTTCGAACGGGAAAGAAGTCTGTAGGGGAGTTTTTGCGTGCATGCAGCCCGAGCCTTTTGTTTTCTCTTATGCTTTTCTTATAGTGGACTTTTGACCACTTTTCTCTGGATCGGTTCCTCGGGCGAGGAAACTTCTGTGAGGTTTTTGAAGCTTCCCTAGTGGGCGACAAGGACAAGAAGTCTTACGCTCTGAAAATCTTCGACAGAGTAAGTAGATCTGTTTCTTCCTCTCTGCATTTGTTGTCGGAGAGGACATTGAAGAGGACACGGAGAGAAAGGATCTCTGGCGTTTGTTATCATTTGTGTTGTTTCGCTGGTCAGTGAAGAGGGGATGTTCGGGTCTGAATAGTCTGAGGCTAGTGACGTAGATACAAAGAGCAGTGTGTCTGAATGAGGTAGGGAGATATTCTCCAAGCTGGGTGTGTATCTGGATGGTATTTTCTAATGAGGTAGGCATATCTCTTTTTCTTTCTTCTTTGCTAAGCACGCACGTATGAAACAATTTCTCTGCTTACAGTAATGTATGTAGAATTGTGCGTGGTATATATCTATGTATCTATATATATGTACATCTACACAGCAGAATGGGGCGACCCCGCTCCTTGATAACATCGTGACCATCTGTCCAGCAATTTAGCATACTGTCAAGCACCTACGCGCGCCTGTACACATATGCCAAATATGTGTAGATAGATGCCTGGCGATGCATCGTAGGGGTATGGGCACGTACACTTCGCTCCAGTTCTCTCGTTTTTACGTCTAGACATATATGATATAGGCGAGCGTAGCTGACTCTTTCTCAATTTCCAAGATGTTGAGTTGTGAGGAGAGAAGGGGATACGCAGTGATGTGCATTGAGGGGAGGTGTTTTCTCTGTGTGTGTGTGTTTTTTTTGTACTTTTCTTTTTTCTAGAAGAAAGTCGTTCAGTTGAATAAAGTGAACGATGTGGTTATGGAGAGACACTGCATGCTGCGACTGAATGATCCTGGGCACCCCAATGTCATTCGATTGGTCTCGACCTTCAAGGATGAATTTCGTGTATGCATTGTATATGAACTTGCCGAGTAAGCTCCTCTTTTGTCTTCTTTCTTCTTTGCGTGGCCCCTCTCTCTATTCCGCTTAGAGAAGTGAGGTATTATCGTATCCCCTTACTTTTGCCTGTGTGAGATGGCGTCCTGCGCCCCTTTCCTTTGGACGCCAGTAGGGTCTTTCTTTGTGTTGTTTCTTCTCTCACCCTCTCCCTGTTCCTCGCAGTGGTCTCAAGTTCGTTCATAGATATTCAGAAGGCAGCAACAAGAGTTACTCTTCACTCTTTGTCTCTTTTTCTTCGATGCTTCCGTAGTGTTGTCTTCTCCGGGTCTGCTCGTCTTCTGCTCTGGTGTAAGAAACAGAAAGGCTAGATTGCTTGTTTTGACATATTTGTCTCTTTCTTCTCGTTTTCCTTCCGATAACTACTGCTCCTTCCGTAGCGTTTGTGCTGTGAAACAGAACGGTTCTATTGTTTCTGTGTGTGTCTCATCACTTCCAATTGTCTACACCGTTTGGAGATTTGGAAGCGTTACAACAGCATCCTTCGTAGTTGTTTTCTTTCTCTCTCCCTGTGCAGGTACCTATGCGTTCATGTACCTTGGAACTCTCTCCGTCTGTAAATTAGCCGGAACGAGTGTCTGGGGGGAGTGTACGTACGCCCGGTATACAGTAGGGTGCCATAGAAAATCTTTCATCTCCTTTTCTCCCAGTTTTGAAGCTGTCTTTTGGCTGTGGTTTTTCTTGTCCTCATAGAAATGGGGAGCTTTGGGAGCTTCTCAAACATGGAGGTATTCTAACTGAAAGTCTGGCTGCGCGATATATTCTTCAGCTTGTCGATGCTGTGGAGTACATACACTCCAAAGGCATCATTCATCGAGACATCAAAGTGAGCTTCTTCCAACATGTGTAGGTGCAGTTTCTTGCATATCTTCTTTTTGCTAGTAGGAGCTGAACCGCTTATATCACGGAGAAGTCAGGACAGAGACAGTACGTTCTGTTAGTCTTCCTCACTCCATCACCTCCGCCGTACTCTTCTTTTCTTGCCGAAGTTCCACATGTTTCCATTTGCTCTCTTCTTTACCCGCTCTCCTCTCGACAAGTGCTCTCGTTTTCTCGAAGAGATCTTTGACTCTGGTTGACGGATGTCTCTTGTTTGTGGAATCGTCCGCATGGCTTGACGCATAGATATACCTCCGGCTTTGCAGCAGTCTAGATTCGTTCAGGATTTGGTCTCAGTGAAGGGCTCTCAAGCAATCAACTATGTGTCGACTTACGTTTCCCTGTTAGTTGTGGGGCACGTAAGTGAATTGAGAAAGGTCTTTTGGTTTTTCTGGGGTGCCCGCGTCGTTGTTTTCTTTAGAGATATCTTTCTCTGGTGTTGATATGAACATACGTGTATCTGTGGGGTCTTGTCTGTCTTCTCCTTTATACCCGTGCCGCTTGTCTGCACACACAAACACACTTCTCCGTATTGATGTTTGTACCCGTGGAGGACGCCGCTCGCTTGAATGTTTGCGCTTTCGCCGTGACAACCTCCTCTTCTGTCGGTCTTTCGAAAAGCGACTACATACCATGGTAGAGAGATACTTGAGTATGCGAGCGTGTGTTTCTTCAAGGAGGAAGCTCGGAAGAGAGGGGACAAGGCTGGTAGAAGAAGAGCTCATTCTAAAACGATCCGTCTTCGCCAGACTTCTTTTTTCCTCTGAGGGAATGTTCATGGTGTTTCGCAGCGTTTCTGTCCGTTGTCGAGGGAAAGATGACAAGGCAGAGACTACGGTGATTTGTGGAGCCTGTTTCTTCTGGCGTTCTGCGTTTTCCTTAAAGGCAGAGAATATAACTGTAATGAGAGACGGAAATCTCAAGCTCATTGACTTCGGGACTGCCGTTGATCTTGAACACCCTGAGATTCAGCCTGCGTTTCTCGGATCTGTCTCCCCTCTGTCGATGCACGAAGAGATCAGAAGTCGGCCTGAAGGAACGTCAGTCTTTGTATTCCTTCCTGACGTACAATTTCTCTGCACGAAAAGAACAACAGATATCAGATCATCCCACGGAACGCCAGTGTATAGCTATCCTCTCATCTCGGCACCGGTGTGCGTGGGTATACACACACATACACGGGGACAGGCATACAGATCTTTGCGACGGGCGGCAAGTGTAGCATTGATAAGATATAGGTAAGTAGGCCTCTGTCCTCTTTATGCATGTAGCTCACTGTAGCCCGTGAGTCGCATTCGGTATGTGTGAGGGTAATGTAGAGGGGGGAGAGGAGATTAGCAGGAGGGTGTCAAGCTATTGTATTCACTAGTTTTGAGCCTGTCAAAGTCATCGCTCCCACCTAGCCATCAAGCTTTACATAGAGGTCCCTCAACAGGTCACTTCTAGAAGACTTACGGACCCGTCGAACAATGATTATGGAAGGGTAAGTAAGAGTACGATGCAGCCGCCGCTGAGGAAATCTCTTGTTAAATCCTGAAACCTCATAGTAAGGAGAAAGGTGCTAACCCAGCCCATTAGAACTTCTGCAACTACGAGGTGAAAAGCTGACTATTAGTTCTTCTCCATCATTTTGCCTGCCATCTCTGTCTGTCTCTCTCTCTGTCGGGTGTGGCTCTTTTCGTAGGCTACCTCAGAGCCGTCCCCGGCCACCCCCTCGTCGCGTCTCTTTCGCTCATCATGTGGGTACTCCGCAGTTCATGCCTCCTGAAGCTATCGAGAATCGAGATAGCGGGAAGCTACGGGACTACTGGAGCCTGGGCTGCACAATCTATCAAATTTTGACAGGTATGAGAAACCGCGAGTTGACTGGCAGCACGGGGGGGAGGTGCGGTTTTCGTGCAGTAGCCATAGAAATAAAGACAAATTCAGAAGGAGCAAGAGCGATCAGAAGTAACGAGATTGTTGTAGATGAGATGAGAACGAAAAGCGTAAATGCTTTGTGAAGAAGAGGACGGTATGGTATTCTCGTTGAAAGGAGGAAGAGGACGGGAATGATAAGAAGAAAACGCCATCGAAAAGAAGGAAAAACACTACCTTGAAGAGAGTTATAGGGATACAGATGACTGTGGCCGTTCTCATCCGGTCTCTTCTTTTTCTTTCTCTGTGTGCGGAGACGTTTCTTGGTTTTTTATACTGTGTCGTTCAGGCAGACGAAAGAAGCGTTCTTTTTTCGTTTTGTAGAACTTGGTCAGGAGTCTCTTCTCCCCGTCCTATGCCGTCCCCTCGGTCCATGCACACGGACGTAATATATAGAGTAGTCTGGCTTTGTGTGTACATCTAGTTAATTCTGTGTTTCCTGAAGCGCTGGTGAAAAGGAAGACGTGCACGAGATGGAAGGTAAAAGAAGATACGGCAGATTCCAGGACGTCGGGAATTCTGTTTGGTCAGTTCGTGTAGACCTCAAGGCTTGCATCCGTTGTCCCCGTTTTTCACCGTCCCTCCACGCAAGAAAAAAAAACTTCTAGGACAACTTCTTTCGTCTGGCTTTGAATGGATGGAGCAGACGGGATAGCAAAGAGACCGAGAGGTAGACAGAGGGCAACATGTTCTGTTTGTTTGCTTTCTTCGCGCATCCCATTCTTCCTTTGTTTCTCTTCCCATTCTAGGTCTTTCTCCCGAGAAGACCATGGAAGACGAGCATCCTCACATGAGGAGCCCTGTATTAGGATGACGAAGTGTTGGGTTGATAGCTGACGAGCACTTTCGAAAACACAGAACTTGTGAAGGGTGTTCATGGCCATAGGGCCTTTTGCTACCTCATAAAGGATAAAAAAGCACAACTGCGCCGGCGTAAATGAACTTCTCTCCCAGGAGACCCGAGATTCGAGATCTCACTTCTCACGTCTCTGATCTATGATCCACTTGTGGGAGTGGTGTTTCTGTTTTTGCTTTTAGGCAATCCGCCTTTTGATGCTTCTACAAACTACTTTGTTTTCCTTAAGGTAAGAACACACGTTGGCTTCGTTCTCTCTTTTCTTTCTCATCCCTCTTTTCCTAGTCATTCTTTTCACACAGAGCTTGCTCTGTTTGACTGGGTACGCCACCTGAGGTACTGAGGAAATGGCTGAAACGAAACGAAAACACAAGAAGGCTAGGATCAGTCTCGTGCATGTGTATTTCTCGTTTAGTCTTGGTTGGATACAGGAGGTGCACCACATCGTATATCAGAGATGTTTGGTTGCTCAGAGATACAGGACTCAGGTGTGGCAGGTATCTCATTCAATGCGTCCATTCGTTCGCGATTGTTCTTTCCGTAAGGAAAACCCTGACGTAGAATCACCGGGAGAGGGGTGTGCGCAAAATCAAGGCCGACGGGGAATGTTAGGAGAGTGGCTGGTCGGTTTATGATGCTTAATGGCATATACAGAAAACTTCAGTTCGTTCACTTGGTAGACGTTCACTTTAAGAAGACCAGAAGTCCCTGTTTCCGCTCTTCTATTTTTGTAGGTGAAATTTTCCTCACTTTCAGAAACTTTGTGCGTCGGACGAAAAGAAAGAAAGGGGTGGTGAATTGTCTCGGTCTTTTCAGTACCAGCGTGATGTGAAAGATTGTGTCATGTCCTTGTTACTTAGAGATATAACAGTTTCTTAGCGTCTCGTTTTCTTCTTGTCACGTCCTGCTCGGGTCTACTTCGCTTTTTTCTCTCTGTGGCTAGCTCCTTTCTTTGTCCCGCTGGGACCGTAAGCCGCTAGTGCGTGGAATGAGTTTCTCACGAAACTTTTTTTTCTGCCAGGCAGACTTTTCGGAACCTAGTGCCCGCTCATCTCCGATGCATTTCTTTCGCGTCTCCTCGCTTTTCCTCTTCAAGGCTTTTCTCTCCGTCTCTTTCTGCCCAAGCGGCGAGCGTCCTTGTTCTCTATCCACCTTCGTTGTCTTTCACTCTCTGTGCTTATCCTGTAGGTCCAGGCGCATGACCTGCACTTTCCTCCTCATTTTCCTCACGGTGCGAAAGATCTTGTCGAGAGGCTCTTATGCCCGGACGCGAGGGAGAGATTAGGAGCTAAGAACGGCATTGAGGAGATTAACAGTCATTACTATCTGCAGGAGATGAGGCGTCGCTATGGCGGAGACCGTCTAAGTAAGCCAGCACCTGTCCCGTCTTTACAAGACCTCTGCGCTCGCAGGTTGTTCTTCACTTACTACCAGAGTGTCTTGGACTTTGAAACGCAAAAGAATAAGGAAGAAGCCGAGAGAAGGGGAGGAATAGAAGAAGAAGCAGATGAAGATGCTCACGATTGGAGTTTGTCTCATGATCCAGCCATTTCGAAAGCGAAAGACGAAGCGCAAACGAAGAAGGCTGACAAAGGGGCCGACAGAAAATCTTTTGATCCAGCGGCGAAGGCTGAACGTGCCGTGGACGGACTAGTCAAGAACGTCGGCAACGCTGAAAAGAAGGGTGACACAGCAGAGGAACCGGGGAACAGGTGTGAAGAAGTTGTTGGAGAGGGAAGTAAAAGAGAGAAGGAAAGCTTCGAAAAAGGAAAGGAGAAGGATAAGAAGACACAAGTGGAAGACGCGAGATGGGAGGCTTTACTGGACCGTGTGTTACCGAAGACATGGAGAGAAAAAGAAGAGAACTCGAATGATCCTTCCGTTCGCTTGGTCATCGACAGGCTAGATGATGCATCTGTACACTTCAGAAAGACACTACAGTGGCAGGACGCATTAGCTAATAAATGGCTCAAGAGACATGACACCATTGATGAAGAAGAAGAGACAGAGGAAGAAGGCGTGGGAGAGGACGATAAAGAAGATGTATCTTCTCAGGAAGATGAGAAAAGACAGACTGATGGTGTCGAAGATGAAGATAAGAGTAAGGACATCTCCGCCCTAACACATTCGAAGAGGGACATCGGTGATCATGAACGGTGCTGTTCTTCATCAAGGAACTGAAAATATTACGGGAGGGGTAGAGCCGTAGGCACTGCTAGGGGAGGTAACAAAATAGATCTGGTAAGTCCGAGGGAGTGGATCGATTTTGCAGAAGCACCTTGAAGAGAAGGGGAGAAGAGATATTAGCGAAGACGGAGAAGAAGAAAAACAGAAACGGATCGAGCGGAAGACAGAACGGGGAGGGGAGAGAAGGGAGAGAGGTTTCTTTCTCAGGAACTCATGAGTGTCGTGATTTGTAATGCTTGCATGAGTTTGACGGCATGATTTTACCATTCCTCAGGTATCTCCGAACAGGAGAGGGGTGTTCGGTCTTGAACAAGGTTCCGACTGCGTATACTGTTTCTGTTGGCTGTCTTACGCTAGCTACCATGACCTATCGTGGGTGTACACTACACGCCTTCATCATCCGTAGTGAGGAAGGGAGAAGATCTGCGCTCTCTCTCGTGGTCTTTTCGGCATCTCTGATTATCCTGGTTGCCCTGGTCAATCAGGAGGGTGGTGAGTGCGTGAGGGGATTTGGATCGAAGAGCAAAGTGTATTGGAGAGGGCGTGAACTCGTGTAGCTTGACATTGATTAAACTGATGACTTTGGGTTCATGTACAGTTCAGTTACATCAGAGCATGCTTTCCTCGATAGACGCAGTAGAGGGCTCGAGCAATGACAGCGTTTCAAGTCTTCTTCTCCAGTTCATTTAGCTGGAGTGCCTCCATACAGAGGGCTTCAACTCTGAACAACGTGTCCAGTGTGTTCGCCACCCTCTTCGTCAGTTGTTCGAAGGGTCTTTTTGTTGTCCCGATTTTCTCACCGATGTTTGCATCTTTTCTTTCCTGCTGTTTACTGCCTCCACGACTACCTCCTCAGGCAGGTGTAGGCAGGGTGTGCCGGTCATTTCCACGCAGCGTTCTCGAGTGCCAAGGTAGGCACGTATCTTTTCAAGGGACGTTCCGTGGTACCGTAGAAAACGATCAGTCTCTAAAGAGTACTTCTTTTCTGTATGTCTTGATGCTGCACGCAGAGCCTCGTGTGGATCTCTTACGATGATTGGGCCATAGGGTAAGAGCAGCTAGCTTCTTCTTCGTAGGCCTCGGATACTTTCTAAAGGCAGACACTGTCATGTGTCCACTGTATGTCTCAGTGGTTCCGATACTTCTAGAGGTCGTAGGAGTTGCTAGATGCTTTCCGAAGGGTTTCTCTGCGGTGATATGGGCAGTGCCTGCATCAGTCTATCTGGCGCCGTCTCCTCAAGGTTTTCCTCGTCTTTTCGTCTTTTTTGCCCAGTAGAATCATCTTCAGCGAAATCGCCCAGCTGAAGAGAGAGTTTCGACTACCCACCTACAAAGATTCTAGTACGGGATGTGCTGCTTGCTGACTGTGCTTTCCTTTCTAGGAGCACCCTCATTTGTCTGAAGTTTTTTTTTAAAAAAAAAAAAAANNAAAAAAAAAAAAAAAAAACGATGAAGGACGGTGTCCAACCTACTTTTTAGGACAGACTCGAAATCTTTCGCACTAGGAATAAAATATGGTCGCCTGCTGGGAAAGAGAACTCGTGAACGCGGCCTAGCGACGGCGGATGAGGGTACAGACATGAGGGGTCTATCGGTATCACCTGTCAACCGAAAGCTTCGCAGGTTCAGTTGGCATACCAGTGCACGGCTGAGGATCGAGCACTGCGTGGCTCTGTCCCGGTTGTTTGGACTGGGGTTACCTAACGTTTTTTTTTCATAGGCGTATTGGTGTGAGAAACGTGTTTCTGTCACGACGCGGTAGGAATGGTATTCATCTAGCGCGCGGATACCCAGGCCCTCTACCTCGGTATGTTCCCTCCTCCCTGTGGCCAAGCTCGTGTTGAAGAAGACAGACGTGAACGGCTGCTGTGGAAATCGGCTGCTTCTTTGCAGAACGCCACTCTACATAAGCAGTCGATGTCAGCCGTTACTACCTGCCTCCCGGGAGTTGGCGAGATTACTGGGAGAATTGGATTGGAATGAAGTGGGTTTAGCTTTCCACTTTTTCTTGGAAAAAACACCCAAGAATGTGGGCAGAC
>NW_027154124.1:0-294 GCF_002600585.1 Cystoisospora suis
CTTCTGCCACTCCTGTGGCGTCCCCTGGCACGCTCTGGCCGACCCTGTTGCGTTTGGCGGCCTCGCACTTGGTACGCAGCTCTTCGGGTAGCGTCCCGCAGCTCTGCACGGTCATAACAAATGGCACTTCTGCGGTCTTACTAGGGTAGATTAGCACATCAGGCACCTTACCGCACTCACTGGGTCTTCTGCTCTCTGTCTTAGCGCTTGAAACGGCCGCGTCTGGCCGCTGTTCGATCGTTCTAGAGTACTTCACGTTGCCCTTGAGTTGGGGAGGTCTACTCCTGCACTCGA
>NW_027154125.1:0-293 GCF_002600585.1 Cystoisospora suis
TGCCTAGGGCGGAAAGCTCGCTAGAGCCGCCGCGCGAGCGTCCCTGGTTTATCACACCCCGCAACTGCCGGCCGTCAATCTGAGATGGCGTCTCGTATTCCGAGAGAACGCATGAAACTCTCCACAATACCCGGGTCACGGCACCACTTTGACGTGCCCTTCAAGGTCGAGGCACGAATGAAGTTAAACACGCGAAAAGAACACACAACAGTTTTCTGAAAAACATAACACCCAAAGTCCTCTGCTAAGCTTCAGAGGTAGGCAACGGGATCCACCACGCCCGACGCGATCGG
>NW_027154125.1:589-58828 GCF_002600585.1 Cystoisospora suis
CGAAGCTGAGCCGGTGCCTGTGGAAGGCAAAACACGTAGTAGCTCAAAAGTAGAGCGCCGGCAAAACGAAAGGCTCCGTAGAACTAGTGCTGCGCACAACGTTGTGTACTTAGTAGGGGCGTACATCCCCAGCTGAAGGATTGGGGCAGAAACTCGATGCTGACTGTGGCTCCCTGGAAACCCCTTGGCCCCCCCGTAACATGAAGCCAAAAGCAGTTGCAGAACTAATATATGAAACCAAATCAGACAAGCAGGCTTTTTACGTAGGAGTAGAGGTTTGTTGAAATGTCGCTGGGTCGAAACCGGAAGAGCTGAACGGCTGGGTCACAGTTCGTCTCCGTGAAATTCACACGAAACAGGCACTGGGATGGATGTGTGAGGCCAAGATTCTAATCGACACAGAGGGCGGCCGCTCACGCCGACACACCAACTCGCCTTCTTTGAGTAACATTCGCGCAACTGGGTCCGGAGTGAACAACGGACCTGCTGCCTTTGTCCCGGCTCGGCCAGTCGTCTCACGACGAACGCCTGGTGAGACTGTCTGGCCTTCCCGCAGTCAGCCCGGGGCGGCCCATGCAGACGATGTGCCACTTAACTGAAGCAGTACAACAGAAGGGCACCCGGGCGTCGTCGTAATCCTGCCTTCTTTGTCCCTGTCTATAGTTCTCACAGAAGACAACACATATGGTCGAACCGGTACAGGCAACCGAATGGGGGAGGAAAGGACGCTGCGTTCATACCGCAGCGTCTGATCAGCAAGGAGAGCTCCCTCCGATACGAAAAGAGTCAATCGCACTTCAGTTCTGTCCACTTGGACGTCCCGACTAATGAGTTCTTCCTCTCTTGTTCGCGTCGCCGTAGCTGGGTGCTTCAATGGCGCCATCCCATGAATGCCATCAGCACAGAATCGGCCTGCGATGTAGACGGATTAGGTCCGATTCAGACTTCCCCAACACCGATGTGGCAGTGCATCCTGTTCATTAGCCCCACAGTATAGGACTGCACAGCGTCGGCGGGTTCCTGTACACTGTGACAGAATGCGCCCAGTGAGGCCTGTTGAATGTCTGCAACACCGACCGACAACCTTGACGCTGACTCTTCAGGCCGCCCTGAATACCGCCGTACTTTTGACTGGTGACTGCGAAGCGCCAAGCCTGCTCGGCCCTCGACAGCGGCCAAAATCACCGCGGTGTTGCTAGCAACGAGAGCCGAAGTGTTGCTGTGTCGAAGTTGTTCGTTGCGGAGGCGGCCCTTGGCGTTTAGAGGGTGTACAAAGCAAAGCAATAATTCACTTCTCACCTCACTTCAGTAAAGCTTTTCACCAGAGCAGAACTGCGTTTCCAGCGGTTGTGCAGAGGCATGGCCAGTCGTAGGACTGTCCTCTCGGAATTTTGCGCAACACTTGCGCTGTAGTCCTTAGCTGACAAAGAAGTTCCGAAGAAAACTGAGCAGCCCTGCTATCCAAGTTCTTTGGCTCCTACGCCAGAGGAATAGCGGTCCAGCGGTGCGCCGCGCAGCTGCGCTAATCCACACAGCGAACGAGGGTGACAGTATAAGCCATACACGGACACTGAGCTATCGGTTCGCCGGTGCTCTGAACTGCAGCAGCGGCCACGTTCGCTACAATGTTATACAGTGAAATGTTTCTGAACATAAAAAGCTACAATTAACTAATTCCAACTGTAGGGAGAAGAGGCGAACGGTGACGAGAGGAGCTCCGCTCACGCTGCCGACAATCGCCCGCTACCACGGAGTGTTGCGATTGGCTCTTCTGACAGAGTTTCCAGGCTTTCCACTAGGTAGTTCCAACACTACAAGAAAAGCCTTTTACTTTTTAACTCATAATATTAGTTGACTGAAAGAACTGAACTAAATTTTTCCTTCTTATCTCGCTCTGCTGCCGCGCGGCCGGCGTGTCGCAACACTCTGCCTGCTCGGCAGGCCTAGCGCCTTCCCGAGGTTGCTACAAACGCAGGTGTCACACGCCTCTTACTTAGCGGACAACAGTTGTGCGTGTCCGTTGCTCTCTAGCCAGTGCCGCACACCGTAGCATACTAAAGTACCGACTGCATAGTAATGGGGTGCGCGGTCGCTGCTGGCGGGCACATCAGGAATACCTCATGGAATCGAGTCAGCTTTCGGAATCACGAACAAAACGTCCGTGGACAGGGAAATGCTCCCTCATCTGAGGGACCCCTGGCTTTGTGCAGGACCTCTGGGTTGGCGCACGGTGCCGGAATCTCTCCGCCTGGACTCATTGCATGCAACGTCAAAGCAGTACAGATGTGTCGACAGGGCTACGTGGCATGCAGTCAAGTGTTCCACGCTTTCCAAGCTCTCTTTGTCTGGAAAATCAGTATGTCTAGTGGCAATTCCCCCATGTATGCGTCCCCCCGTCAAGGATGTTCCTTCCGGATTTTTTTGTGTGTGTCGGGTCTCTCACGGACCAACTACATATCTCAGCAATAGTGAGGCGACCTGAATTGCTATGCGTACTCTTCTTTTATCCCTAATGTGCAAACAACATCATGAGGCCGAAGTGCTCCAGGAATTTGATTGACACTCTAGTTCAGTAGGGCGCTTTATACCCGAATCTCACGGTGTAGGCGATCCGGATCTGGCTCGCTATCATGCGTACTCCTTCGACTGTTTTCTCTCTCTACCATGTACTTCAAGCAGCCAGCTTCGGCCGTGCCTCGGTCCTTTTCACTTGCCGGTGTTTCTGGACCGCACACTCGTAGTCACCATGTCGCCCGTTGCCCAGGGACTCCGTCACGGAAGACAGCAGAGCAGCTTTCACCAGGCTAGCCCTAGGGCTTCATCTCTCGTGACCGGTTCTGAACTCTCAGCAGCCTTCGCCACTAAGTTCTCCCCAGTTCTCCACAAGCACGCTCTTCATCAGCCACTCCGCCTTACTGGCACAAATGACCAGCTTTGGGGGCTTTCACAGAGCCGGTCCGTTACATCAGGTCTCTGGGATGTCACTACAGGAAGAGAGTCCTTGCTTTGCTATCCACACTGCGGTAGCTCACCACTTTCCCATGTCTCCCCTCGCCCTTCTTTTCCGTCGTTTTGTTTAAATCACTTCTCTCTCTTGTCTTCACCCCTGGAGCCGTACTGCCTTCCCTCTGTCCCCCTGCCCACCTTTACAAGCCGTCCTCGGGCACACGCCTGTACTGCTAGGCCCGGACACCTTACCATTGCGAACAATGTGAATTTGTTGCCTTTGACTAGAAGAGGAACTCCCTCTGTGCTTTGCTTTCCGTACTTGGCGGGTCCGTTCCTCTCGTTTTCCGGGAGAAGTTTCCTGGCGAACAGCGCTTTCTTTTCAACGAAGTCTTCGCGTGACTTCGGGTCTCCTCTTCCTGCCTCATCCGATACTCTCAAGTGGACAGGAGTAGGCGGAGATTCGAGGCAAGTGCTGGAAGCTATGTACCTGGATGATGACGACGCTTGTCATGCCCGGACACGGCGACTGGAAAGGAAGAAGCGAAAGAAAAAACCAACGATTACGAGGACAACAAGTGACAGTCCAACAGAATCTGTAGAGCGGCCTTCTTATCTAGTGCATGCAGAGCAGCGCGGAGACTCGCCTCCTTTGCCCTCTGAAGTTTCTCGTGCCAGTGAGGAGCCTACTGGCTCCGCAGATTCTTCTCTCGTGATAACACCTTTCAGCCCTTTTCCGTCAGTACCCTCGTCTCTCTCCTCCTCTTTCTCAACCCACTCGCTTTCTAGTCACGACGTAGAGTCCTCTTCTTCAGTTGCTCAGTATACCCCGACATGCTCTGATTTTCCGGAAGGATCGTCGTCTTCCCCGTCACCGCGCTCATTGGAAAACTCCATCCTGGACAGAGATATTCCTTGCTCGTCTTCTCCTTCTTTGCGTTCCTCTCCTGAGGCCTCGTCTGCACCACCATCTTCTTCCAGTTCACTCTCTCCCTCCTGCCTTTCTTTTTCAGAAACAACAGTAGTACAACAGCCGCCTGCTGGTTCTGCATCTCCTCGGCAGAGGGAGAGACGCATGGATTCTTCGCTTTCTTTATCTTCTTTGTGTACAAATGTCTCTGCTGGGAACGACGTCGCCTCTTCCCCTCATCTGAGTATCACTAACACTCACAACAAGTCGCGTCTCGGCATTCATCCTACCTCTGCCTTTTCTTCTCCTTCATTGTCGTTGTTAATCTCTGAGACGTTAAGCACTGAAATACAACAAAAGTACGAAGGAATAAAGGGCAGCCATGTCGTAGATGATAACGAGGAGGATGATGATGATGATGACCCCCTGGCTTTGTTTTGTCCTCGCACGTCTTCCCCTTCATCCCTTACTCCTCCTCCTTTGAAGCCAACCCCCCCTAAGGCATCGAGTCGTCGGCTGACAGCTCGTGCTTACCAACTTCACCGACAGGGGAGTGCTAGTAGTGCACGTACAGATCCGAATGCCTGGATGTCGGAGCCATGGGTGCTAGTCAAAATGTTATATAAAGCCGCGAGAAATAATATACGTGATGAGAAACTATGGAAGACATTTGTTCAACGTGTATGTCTAACAGCTGTCAATATGAAGGCAGATCAATTGGCTCTGGTGTTGTATTCCTTTGCACGTGTACGGTACTTTGATGCGAGAGTCCCTCATACATTAACACCTTATATTCTGAAACTCTTAGATGACTTCTCTGTACAAGGTTTAACTCTCTTACTCAATTCCTTCAAGAAACTTCGACTACATAAATATGATACGATGGAACTCATCATAAATCAGCTATGTTTTCACATGGGAAAGTGCTCATCTCAAGATTTAGCTCTTGCTGCTAACAGTCTCAGTCATTTCTACATCTATCATTCCAAGTTCTGGAAGCTTCTCCTCAAATCAGTTCCACGCCTGAAAACTCAGATTGAGCCAAGGCACGCTGTTCTACTTGTCGGGAGCTTTGCAAGGATTGATCTGAGGTGGGTGAAGAAAACTTTCCTCGGAGAAGAAAGACGCTAGTTCTGAGTAGCGGTGATAAGAGGAATGAGAAGGAAAAGGCAATGAAAGAATGCTGGCAGTCGATGCATATATCGGGTATATCTGGTGGTTTCTGTGGTGTGCATATACACGGAGGTGTTTCATGTATGGAAGATCTGTAGGTGCATTCTTATGAAATACTCAGTCGTACTGCTACAGAAACTGGCCATTCATCACTACTGTTGTTAGAAGATGATTGAGATGGGAGTGTAGGACAGACAGGTAAACGTTCTGGATGGTAGAGAGCTTCTGAATGAGCTGCCTGAATACTTCAAAGATGTGTCCGTGTCGATCAATGTATGTCTCTCACCAAAGAAGAGGCACGAGAGAAGCCTGTTGCGTGTCTTTCCTGTTTGTCGTCTACCGCTTTGGTTACCCTTTCTACGAATGAGAGACTTAAGGTCAATCGCATCAAAATGAACGCTTCTCTTTGACACTACAAAGGTTAGTGATACGTGCGTTATTTTTTGTGTGGAGATACCACATGGACAGAAAACATGCTGATCGTCATTGTAGTTCTATCACACCCACAGCATCAGGTCGGAGTAGATGAAGAGAACACAGGGGAGAAAAAGTGAGACAGCACCCTACGGCGTTTATATCGCTGCATAGATGATGCCATTGTACCAATCTGGATATACTTCGAAACAACTGTCAATGAAGAACAAGGAAATGAATCTCCCTGCTACCGAACGGAAGACGAGGAACGGGTAGTCGTTTTCGTTTTCTCGAGGTACTCACTAGAGATGTGCGGGCGCCGGTTTTCTTTCTCTCAGTTCTGGTTGGTGACAGACAGAGACAGTCCTCTTTCCTAGCTCGTCTTCTTCAACATCTCGAAAACAAGCCATCAACGATCAAATACCGCCAACAGGCCATCTGAGGAAGTCATCACATTCTGAATGTGGTGCGTATACACCAGGAATGCTGGACTCCATTTTTTCTTGTCTACAGAGATGGGTCTACTTTGTTACTTCTCTCTCATATCTTAAAGAAACATGCGGGGGCCCTCGACCAAGCTCAGTTATCCGTGGCGGTTGCAGCATTCAGTAAACTAGACTTTACACATCCGAAACTCACCATCTCTTTTCACCGGGCCATTCATCAGCTCTTTGCTCGAGTAAGAACGCTACCTCTCTCCCTTCACCTCTTTTCTTCTTCTCGTCGTGGCGATCTTTTCAATATACTCTGTCAATTTTCCTAGCTGTGTGTGCCTGCCTACCAAATAACAACGTGGTTTCCATAGCGGAACAGTATGTTGGGATGTGATGGTACAGTATCTGATTACGACAGGCCTGGTATTCTGCCGCTCTTTCTTCGCCTCTCCCAGTACCCTCATAAGGAGTCCCTTACTCCGTTCTGATCGTTCGAGAGAAGCCAAGAGACGAATCACTTCGGATGCCTTCTCTTCGAGATTTGTCGTGGTGTCGAAGTGCTGTCTGACGTTGCAGGCAGCACAGGCATGACACTGGTGCCGCCTTCTGTTGTTGAAGTCAGAGTTTAGTTTTTCTAGTTCTTTCTGATGCACCCACACTCCGGGTGTGACGCTTTTTCTCCAACACCACCTGCTAGTCGTAGTTATTAAGAGGCTTCATAACTCTTCCCGTTATACTATCGATGCCGAAAGGTGTCGTCACGATCTTCATAACGTTTCGTAAGCAAGGTGATGCCGGTCTGGCGGAGCTTGAGGAGAGTTTACTATCGGCCTGTGCGCACTCTCAATGATATCTCTTTCGTCCTGCTACATCTCCTTTACTGACTTCGTTGCTGTCTTTTCTTGAGCTTGCTCTGTTGACGTTGTTTGAAGCCTACGTTTGAAGATTAGGCCCCAGATTTCAACTTATCAGTTGAGACGGTGTCATCGTGAATCTTTGCTTCGTGTCTCTCCAGGATCCTGGCGCTTTTGATAATCAAGCGCTTTGTCTCCTCATCCACTCTACGATCTGTCTTACAGGAGGATCTGAGCAGGTGGGTGACAGATGGAAAGGCATCCAGAAAATGCTCTTGAGTCCCCTTTCCTCCATACGAAGCTATTTAAATTTGCTCTCACGATTGTCTCTCCAGAGTAATGAACAATTATTACGTGCACTCAAATCCAACCACCCGCCCAGAGGCTTTGACGGGAAGATGAAGATACAATGAAAGTAGAACTGTCATTAGCCGAAGGGTGAGGGTTTGAGCATTGCATCAACGCGTTGACTACACTTCCTACGCGTTCCTTTTTTCCCTGCCGCCTCGTCCTCCTCTCACACAGAAACGTTATCGCTTACAGTGCTCAAGAAGAGAATCGCGTAGGGGCCGCGTAGCTGGACCTAGCTGGCAAGTCAACCTGTGTCACGCGTACCTCTTTCTGTGTTGATGCCTTCGGGTTTCCCGAGTCTCGATAAACCCTACAGATATTGCGTACCCTCTCTTCTACACCTGTCACGGAATTGGATTCGGCTATCACAATTCTCTGTACCCGTGAGGACGTGTGTCACACGCATCTGTTTCCGTGCTGCTGCCTTCGGGTTTCCCGACTCGATAGACCTCTCGGTGCGAAGAGGGAGGAAGTGGGTTTGATTGGGATGCAGCATCGGGGACAGCGGGAGATAGAGCAGGTGCTTTCTGATTCTCTGTTGAATACGACTTCGCATGCACTACAGTACCTATCTACGCAGTTTGAGAGACAAGTTCGTCTTGTATCTATGAGATATATGCTGGTATGGGTTTATCGCCATCAAGGTAGCGTCCACAGCCATACACATGTTATCAACCTGGGCTTGAAGGTGGTCGCATAAACACCTGGGATGCATGGAGTTTCTCTTCTGTGTTGTGTCGTGCGGGACCTCAAGCTGATACGGAAGCTCCTTTATGCATTGGTCAAAAGAAATCCTACTCTCGCAGTTCACCAGACTCGGAAGTTACGACATGCAGCCGTTGTTCTTCAGTCTCATCATCGCGGTAAGCGTGTGTATGACGAGGGTACTTTCCTCTACACGGGCTTTCTAAGTGTGGGTATGAGCTCTAGAGAAACTCGTTCGGTGGAGGTGACCGATGCTAAGTTGGTTCTCCCATTTTGAGTCTGACTTTCCGCAGTCATAAAGAGAGCGACTGAGTAGCATAAACAGAACAAAGAGATACCTCTCCAAACACCGCGGTGGTGTATACGCATGCGTGCAATTTAAGCAAAGGGCTGTACGACTTCTCACAATGTTGGCAATTGCACTGATTCACCCTTGATCGAACCGACAAGAAGCTGGCTGAGGGGTCCATTCTAAGACAGCTGTATCGCTGTGGCCGTGCAGCATCATCACCCCCATCATCGTCATTATCACAGGAAAGCCTTACGTGTCAGAACCTGAGTTTCGCCGTTTCTTTCTCTTGTCCTTGTGAGCATCTTTTCTATGCGGCTGTTCTCTTCGTATTCCCAAACCTAGCGGTACTTCTGTTACTGTCTGTTGGATCTCTGTTCTTGTTTTTACCATTGCCGTGCGACCCAGAGCGAATAGCGTATGAACAGGTAGCTTTTCTTTCCACAGCGTGTAGCTGCGGGCACTGGATCAGTTCAAGGTGTACTCATCTAACTAGCTATCACCAACCTTCCGACGACACGTCTTTTCAACGGTAGATTGTCGAAATCAGAGGTTTCTACCACCTTTCTTGATCTCCTGATTGGTATCTCCACTTTATGGTGCCTACCAATTTTCCGTACGTCTTCTTTATCGATATGCATATCTTTCCACCTAAACAGCGTATACTAGTGTCGTTGTTTCGCACTGAGACAGTACCATACTGCTCAGTATCTTTAGGTCTCAAGAAAGAGAAAGCCCTATCGAGGAAAAAGGGAAGAAGCAGGAGGTGTCAGTGTACAGAGCAGTTCCTCTTGACAGAATAGACATATGTCCTGTCATGCAAACTTGCTCTCTACGCCGGTTCGTCCAGCTTTTCTTTCTTCTCGTTGTTAGAACTTCCCTATTCTATGCTCAAACCGAGGGTAAAACGTCTTGCGTTGCGATGCTGCAGATATCTATGAAGGACTGGATGAGAGTGCCAGGCAGTTCCTTAGGCAAGTTAAGAATGCCACTGCAAAGGAAGTGAGTTTATCTCTCACTCCACTGTACTGCACTCTGAGAGAAAGCGGGGCTGTTCAGCTGCTGCATGTGAAACGTCTACAGTCCGGCAGCGATATATATGAATGCTGCTGAATTTGATGCAGCTAAACTCTAGTAACGCATTCAGCGTCACTAGAGTTGAGCTGCATCAATATATGATCTCCGGCTTCGAGTCGGCCGTTCTGACGATCGTAGGTCTTGACCACGCAAAGCAATCGTTCCCGTGAGGTGTCTCTCTCTTATCTCTCTTGAGATTCAATCGGAAGTAGCAAGCCCATGTAGCTGGATCACGTCTGCACTTCTGTTCAGGTGCGTATGTCTGTGTAGATGTCCGTTTATCCCCGCTGATGAAATCCAGATCGCCCGAATCTTTCCAGCTTCCTTCATTGAGTGTCGTCGCCTTCCTATATATTCAGTTCTATGTATGTAGATATGGAGGCCTCTGTGTACGTATGCTCAGTTGTGTTTGCACCTGTGCCGAAGTGTATACCGAGAGGTGCTTCGCTATACTAGTCTGCCAGAGCTCGCTTAGCGCACATGACCCCGGTATCTTTTTCGTGTCTTCTTTAGAAGAAAGATTTCATATGTCTTCGCGAATCCGTGTCGTTGCTTTTTCACTTCCTTCTTCCACATGGTATACGTCTGCTATCTAGGAGCAACAACGTTGATGATACGGTAGCTTCTCTCTAGTTGGACGTCCTGTTGCGGCTCCTGCTCTTGTAATGCCACTAGGCTAACAATACGGATGTGATTGCACGGAGCAACTCTACGTGGAATTCTTTGCTTCCGTTCGTCACACTCCTTTATCGGATGGGAGACGGACCCATCAGGTGGGTGTACCGTGCAGTTTCACTTGTCTTTTCTTCTCCTGCTTTCTTTTTCATCCTGCAGTTGGGAGATCATGGTTCACGATGGGCTATTGAGGTAGCGTGGATACTGCAAGAGATGGGAATTTCATTTCAAAGACGCCTCCTCGTCAATGGCTGTCGTATTGATATCCTTTTACCTGAGAAGAAGATTGCGATTATTTGCGCAGGTAGGGAAAGCGGGGATCTAGAGGAAGAGTCGAAAGTTGATCGTGAACCGAAGTCAGATATCTGCCTGAAGTCAAGACAAGAATGGATTTTCAACTACTTCCAGTGCTCAGTCAGCTGTTCTGACTTGTATCAAAGTTGTAACTCCAGGAAACCCTTCATCAATCCTGCCTTCCATGCTTCACCACTCACGTTCGTATCGACTAGCGGCAGAATTGCATTCAAGCCGGGGCGATAGCTAGCCACACAGACACTTTTCACTCCTGGTCACTTCTAGTGCAGTATGGATGGCAGGAGTAGCGAAGGGTGTTCTTGCAATATAACTCTAGTATAAGGTGGAAGAGGTTTTTCTGAACCAATGAAATTGCAAAAGAACGAATACACACTAGAAGGCGTATGGAATGCACTATGGAGACTGGGAGTTTCTGCCTGTCTCCTCCTTACTTGCCAAGAAATTCCCGTAGTAACGAAGCTGTGGAGCAAGGTGAATAGTTGATGAAATGCAATGCGGGAGCGACGCGAAGAAGTAGTTCTTTGTTAGCTTCGCAGCGAAACCGTCTTCACAGAAAAATGCACCGACTTCAAAGCTCTAGCAGGCTAGCGCTTCTTGTACTCCTCGTATTACCACCATGCAGTTCTCTCTGTGAAGTGTCCGTGCGGATTCCCCCGTCACTCTGTACACTGTGTACTACACACGAAGAGAGCGGAGAGCTTCCTGGACCGCCGGAGAAGAAGCAGGAGAAGAGAAGCTGAGTTTTCTGTGGCGCTACACAGGCTGTCTTCCTCCTGATACGTCATCTCTTAGCATCTTGTGAGACTCCAATCCTTCTCACCGGGAGAAAGAAGTCTATGTACTGCGTGTTCCGAACAGACGTGTAGCTCAGTAAGAATAGGTCGTTCTATGCCTCTCCAATCATCTTGCTCCTGTGCAGGGCCCCATCATTTCTATTTGGACTCAACACGGAGGACGTCATATTCGAAGTTACAACAAAGTCTACTAGAGCTTCAGGTACGCTAAGACCAAACAACGGTGGCGGGAAACTTGTGTTCTCTCTTCTGTCTGTAAATTGAAGCCTATCCTTCAGCCTACAGAACCAGCATGATTACGACGAGTAAGCCCCCCTGTGTGTACGCGTAGATGTACACGTTTATTCGTTTCGGAAATACTACGCGATGTGTGTGTTACTAGCTTTCGCAGGTAGAACTAACTAGAAGAACGTTTTCAGCTTGAGTATAAGTGGAGAATGAGTCATCTTCTGAAGATGCTGTCGTAGTTTCCTCTGGATGAGGGAGGACTCGACAACCTTTAACGCTCCCCTGAGTTAACTTGTTCAGTCCGACGCTCAGGAGTTCAAATCATCGTCAAACCTTTGTGAATCTCACCTACCTCTGTATGCAGTTCTGCGGGTTTCTATTTCATGTCTCCACTTGATAAGCTTACCCGTTAAGGACAACACATCAAGCATGGGAGTGCAAATAATAGAGACCCCGGTATGGGGTGCTTGACTTCCTAAGACAGAGCGGCAAGGGGATGCTGATGGGAGACACAGGCTGTTGTTCCTGTGTACGGACAGGTATCTGTTGAATTGACTCACTCGTATGATATCCCGAGTTTTTTGACATAAGAGGATCGCCTTAGGCTCCTTGTGTACAACCCTGTCTACCTGTGAAGGCTTTCCTATAAGTTTACGTAAGGCGCATTCTGTATGTGACCGGAGTTCGAGCCGTAACGCTCAACAGGTAGTGAGGTACGTGTTACTACTTCGATTTGGTGATACCGATTCAATGACACGGAAACCCATCGCGCGGGATTCATATTAGCGCTCTGATGCTGGATTAGGTGCACTGCCCGTATTGAAACTGATGGTGACAGAAGACGCTTGGTGTCGCTGAGGCAACTTAGCCATCTGGATGAAACTTGGGCAAAGAGCTTCCCTTTTTATGACGCTGATGGCAGCAGCCAATTTGCAGCAAGCTGATGCAGTTCACAGGTCTGAGTGTTAGGTGCGCCTAGCCCGCCGGTATGAGCTTTCCGTTTGGGCGCGTTTTCCTATCCTCAGTCGTTCTCCGTTTGTATCTTGCCGTACTATGAGTGGTCGGAGCTACATACGCCGGAAGAGAAGCAACGGTATTTGTGGGCGTTTGGAAGGCGGGCCGCTATGGAGCTCAGGACATCTACTATCAACCAGGATGATGAGGCTCTTGAAGAAGCGGAGGTGGAGGTAAGGACGTTCTTTGGACATTCCGAGTACGCCTGAAGTATCCCGCGTTCTTCCGTAGTAGAGGGTGACAGCCGTGTCCAACTTCCGAAACTACAGCACGTCACGCTATAGATGCTGCACGACCGTCACCTTGAGTGTATACACACAACAAAGGCAAACACCCGGCTGGAGTCGTCTCAACCCCCAAGGGTGATCGTGTAGGAGTCAGTCCTTGCTTCGCCTCCTGGAGGTAATTTGCGGCTATACGATTCTGGTTGAGCGAAGGCTCCTGTCCTGTTTGCAAGTTTTCACTCAATTTAGTCCTCCTGTGTAGATCAGAATTCGTGGTTGCGTTGGCCGGACCACAAGAATGAAAATATCGCTGTGCGCTGGGTCTTCTCTCCCCCGAGCAGACCGACGGTTTGAAGCGGGTCCGGCTCGGTTCACTTGCTGCAAGGACAGCTTGCTTCCCCTCTCAAGTTTCTTCCATAGTACGTGGGGAGGGGTGCAGGCGAAGTTGCTTGCCGAGTGGGGACATGAAGGCATACCCGTGCTGTTTGATCTTAATGCGCTCAGCAACATACTCGTCGAGGCGTCTCGTACAAAAATTCCTTTGAAGATGATCCAGTTGAACTGATGTTACAAGCCGAACACGTGGAGGACCATGGTGCGGATGAATGCACCGAGGGAAGTTCAGTCTAATTTTTGGCCAAGTGTAAACGAAGGCTTCAGAGGACTGGTGAATTAGTCGGCAGTTGCGCGGGGACAACCCGGAATGTATGCGGCAAGAGAACGGTCTAATCTGGAGCTTGAAAGTGAACTCAGTACGAGAGGACACGTCCCTCAAACGATGCTTTAAGAGATAAACAGTTAGGTGTGTTCTTTAGCATCCGAGAAGAAATACTGTCTCTACAAATACATCCACTTCCAGGGCACTCATGAAAGTACCCAATGACACAGAGCACTTCTACGAGGAGAAAGAATTCGCCTTTTGTTTTCCAATTCACTTGACACGGGCAACGGCCTGCTATACGAATGGACCGTAAATGTGATACCGTCAGTCATGTATCCCAGGAGAGTGACAAACCTTCTGCCGCACGGTGATTGTTTACCACCCTTTCCTTTCACTAAGCGACACACCCCCGTCCTACCTTTTGTCGGGTACATACACGCACACCAATTCGCTTTCCTCCGGTGGACGAAAGACTTTTTTCGTGAGATCTCCTTGTGAAGGCTATTTCGATCTGGGCTACATATACAGGGCTGTCCCTTCTATGGCTGCCTTGCTCTTCACGTCTGGCAGAAATTAAGAACACAAGGTATAACGAGGTACAAAACAGAATTAACACCTGTGCACTGCCAGTGGAGGAAGAATGAATGCAGCATTTACGGGAGCTCGCGATGCCAACGTAGAAAAAAAACGTCCAGAGCTGTGAACCTCTCCAAGCCGCGCGGCGAGGGCGCACCGCGCCATCATGCACAGCGATATTGGTTGCCGCCGTCCGCCACATCACAGCAGGCCACCCGATCGAAACACACCAGGGGGGAAGAAAACGCAACTTCCACCTTTTGACAAGACGCTGATACTAGCATGGAGGCCCTTCTAAGCCGTCTAACGTGCCGCCCGTCACGCAGTGCAGTTGACCAAGTGCGGGAAGCCAGTAGAAAATAATACTGGCAAACAGCGCGCTCAAAAAAAAAGATTGGTGATGCTACCTGGTCTGTAAGGCCTGATGGATCACGCTTTGCTCCCGATTGCTGGGTGCTATCACATGAGAATTCAAGTAATGGTAACACTTTGGCCCCATTTCTTATCATCCCCCCTTCACGAGGGAACATTTGGCTCACCCAACGTGCACGCTATCGCTTGCAATTCCGTCTGCTCCAAAAAGAGGCGGGGCACACGTATGACGCGACTGGGCACAACCCCTCTCCTCTTCTCTATGACAACAGGACAGCCTCGGGCAGCCCCCCACACTGCATACAGCAACCAATCCATTGGTGTGTGTCTCTGTAAGTTGCAAATCTCTCAATCCGACTGTGAAGATGGGCCACTTCGTGGAAGTGACACAAGCTGATTCACTCGCCTAAATGTCTGGGCCTTTCAGTCCGACAAGATCAGATCACTCCCGCCTCTCTTTACTCTTCTCGCTCTCCAGCACTGAATGCCACTCTCCCAAGACGCAATCCTTCTTCCACATCCAGCACGCCATCAGAAATGAGCTAGCGGAGTGCTTGAAAAATAGTGTACACAGCGGAGAGGACGAGACCTATGGAGTGTGCGATGGAACACACCTACACTCTCACCACATAGCATCTGGAATCGACGAAGTTGCCGTCGGGAGCCAAAAATTAGTCGTTCCCCTTACGGATACAATCATCCCCAAATTCGTGTATCAACCTCACAACTGATATGTAGGTACAACATTCATTCCCTGCCATACTTCTTTTCTTTCTTCGAGTTTACTAGTTTCGCCCTCCACCTGTTGAACTACATTATCGGGCTCCCGTTTCTACAGAAGGGAGAAGGTGAATAAGACATTTGCAGACTCAGATATCTACTATGCCTGCATTTCCGGTCTCGTTTGTTGTATTACGTCAATTCCGGGTTTTGCTTGACAGCCAGGACACCGAATGTAGAGATCATCACTTCCCCCGAGGACGCGACACTTCTGCCCTCGACGAGGGGGGATCGAAACGTGTATTGGCTTTCCAAAGGAATAACCACGGAATCACTGCGGCAATGCAAAGGCCTATTGTAGCAACGAAAACGAAGGAAAGCCAGGCCTGAAGAGGATGAGAGGGAAAATTGAATATCTTATAAATATATCCGACCTGCTTACCAACACGAATAGGAACAAGGTAAACAGCGACATTTACAGCAGTGTAGGCGAGACCTACGCTTAGAAGAAACCACGCATGATATAATAGAAATGGAACTCGCCCAGTGAAACATATAAGAAAAGATGAGATTAAACACAACGAATGGCATGCTACATGTACAGGCCTTTTGAAGGGTGTACCTGTTGGGACGAGGACACACCAAAAGAGTGTCACTGTAATCAGAGACGCCGTTATTCCTGTCATTGAAGTCCCAAAAATAATGAAAGCACTCACACGCTCCCAGACTGTACTTTTCACTGTCGAGACCTTTCCTGGAGCCCCCTGATGATGAGCTTCCTGCGTTTCATGCTCTTGTACGAGAGGAAAGTCGCTGAAATTGAGACCTACTACTACTTCAGGGCTTGGTGTACGTGAACTGGTGTCTACTCCGGTCATCCCTGATGGATGAACAAGCTGAGTTTGGTTAACTGGCAAAGGACTGACATCTTTACCACACTTGCGGGAAGATGAAGAAAGATGACCCGGAACAAAAATCACCCCATCCCGACATAATGCCGGGTCTGACAGAAGTCGACGATAGACTTCACGAGTTCGTGAAGGTAGTCGCAAAAAGTTGAATACCCAACACCTCGCTTTACTTGATTTCGGACTTTCTGAGTCATTCTGCACCTTTGCTCCCCTAACTGTGACTGCGCACTCCCCTGGACAGGAACCTCTCACTTTTTCCAAACTCTCCTTCTGATCTGTTACACGTTTATCATAATCTCTCGAGAGCGACACCAGTGTCGCTACACTGCTACAAAGAGCCACGCACGAGTGCACGGCTGCAAGGAAGTTAGTCCACGTAGTGAAGTAAACATAAGGAAAGGAAGTCATAATGTCCCAAACTGAGACACCAACCATTGGAATGCAAAAACCGAGCCGTAAAAGAAATATAGAAAAAGGATCGAGGCAGGTAAAGCGACTCGCTCCAAATATCTGACGCCAGTCCCTTCCATTGAGTTCGAAACAAAAAGCCCGTCGACTGAAAATTTGTTGGCCCTCATGGTGGAACTGAGCACAGAGTCGAACATCACGGGCTAAAGTCCCGTGTATCTCTGATCCGTGTAGAGGGGACTGTCGCGGTTCCCCTGTCTTCGAAGGCACTGAAGTCGGAGGAAGTTGCGACCCATCAACTACGGGCGAATCCGCCGTCTCCGTCACGATGACCGACATTGCCGTAGAAGACTGGAATGTAGAAGGCTCCGCTTGTGCATGCGGGTCATGCGCGTCTGACAAGGACCTTGTACTCGCTTCACCGCGGTGTCCATTCGCAGGGCATTCACAATGAAGTTGAACACAGCAGAAAACTCGCGACGCTCCACGCGGGTAAGCAGTGTCTGGCTCATTCCCCCCAGCCTGATCCTGCGTCGTCGCGGCTCCGCCGCTCGAGAAAAGGTCAGTACAGGACGAGTTGACACTGGGGGACACAGAGGGGGGGGACGCTCGTCGATCGGCGGAGCCCTCCAGCAGCGTGCGCATCCGCTGCGAACCGTCTGTGTCCACGGAAACCGGCCCGATGTCGTGGCTTGCCATGGTGGCGTCAACCTGGTGGCCAAAAAAAATCACGGCCTAAGCGAGAAGGCGTTCTGCAAGTGATATGCCCTGTTTATCGTGAAAGACCGAGTGGCGCGCCGCAACGACATAAATTCAGGCAGCACGACGGAGAGGCAGGAATGTGACCGGGACGTGCAACAAAGCACCACCTGTATCAGTAAAAAATGTCCGCTACTGAGACAGTAGCCAGCAGAGCCGACTTACAGCCAAGCTGGCCGTGTTGGGCGAAGATCGTCGCGACGTGCCTGAGAAATTCGACAGGCACCCTTTACTCCGCTCGGCCACCTTACGCGCCAAGCAAATCAGTATAACTGTCTCCTGGATTGACACGGTAAGAGAGAGCAAGAACCTCGCTGAATTGGGCCACAGCTACCGCTTTCAACAGGTGGCCTCCATTCAGAGACATGGGAAGCCCGTGAGACACGGTATCAGGCTCACGCAGGAGGACGGTTGCAGCGAATCTACTCGAGAAAGCATGAAAGCAGACAAGATGCCAAGCACCTCCTTTCTGCGGTAGCAGCCCAGGCAACCGTACCCACTGACGTACGCCTAGAGAGCTCGGCATCAACTGGAGGAAGTTGATCGGACATGCAGTGCGGAAGGAACTGCTCTTCCAACGGCGAGCCGGTCACGAAGAGCGGCGCCGACTTGAAATTCAATAGACTACAAAAGGAACTGCGATTGCTGCACACAGAAAATCACTTTCCATTGAAGGGAGGCTATGTCTAACATAAGCCGTAGTTACGTCTGTTGCAAGGTTCACCGTGAGCCAAGCAAACGCCGGAGCAATTGCTGATCGAGAAGCTACTTGGAGGAGGAGCACAAAAAGTCGCGACGCCTCTCAGGTACCGCTTCTGCACGCCCTGGGCTGCGCATCCCCGCCACGGTGCAGTCGCCGGTATGTTAAGTCGGGAGCAGTCGAGGGCCCCCCGGCTTTCGTAAGCGCCGGCAGTAAAACACGTATTTATTGGAATGTCAGGTTAGCGCCCTTACTCGGGCTTCAGGAGTAGGGAACGGCCCAGAGACCTGACGGCCTGGAAGGACTGCCCTTTTTGTTGACCTTCGTCGTAGCCCGAGCGCGCGGGTTACCCGGTGAAAGGATGCCGCATATTTTAGCAAGTTTTAATCTGTTCTCTCACCAACGCAGCCGCTGCAGTGCGCCAAGGTTCGCCGGTGCTCCGAATTGCAACGGAGGTCCACGGTTCCGTCAACGAAGACGGCAACAAGACTCTATTTGTAAAAACAAGCAATATTAATACATAAAATAAGTCAACGGGGACGGTCGGAGCACCGCCCTCGCTCCCGACAATCGCCGGCTACCACAGGAGTGTTGCGTTGAACTCTTTTTCATAGAGTTCCGAGTTTTACTCATAATGACCACTAAAGCTCTAAAGGTCCGTTAATATGTAGCGCTAAATTATTCTATAAAAACATCTGAAACTCCTATTTTATCGCTAATGGTCTGGGGCGCCGTGCCGCGCGTCTCGCCCAGGTCGTCGCGCGGTGCCCTGCCGCGACGACCGACCATAGCCCGTGCAACACTCCGCCTGCTGCGCGCAGGTCCAGCGTCTTCCCGCGGCGGTAGCGCGTGCTACACGCGGGCATCACACTTACTCTATAGTAGCAATACTAGCTAAATAGCGGCAACACGATTCTCGCCACACTAGTTTTGCTTCCAGTCGCAGTTGCTTACAGTTGCCGTCGTTGCGGCTTGCTAGAAGCCGGCCCCGGGCCCGGCATAGCACAAAGCACAACAGGTGTCACAGGAGCCGCGCAGTAGTCGACTCATCGGCGGTCGTTCACAGCGCGGCACTCGATACGCGGCACAGCACGCACTACACTCGGCGGCACACAGCGCGGCCGCACAAAGTCGCATCACCCGCGTTACACCCGGAATCACAACTACAGTGCGAGCCCGCCTTTGATCCAGCTGGCCCGGTCGACGAAGGTTACCGGCGGCACCTCGTGCTGCGAATTTTCAGAACGTATGGGGCTGCCCGGATGCGCCTCAGCCGGGAGACCAGCTGCCGTTGCCGACTGCCATGGGTGTGTTTGCCAGCTTGCAACGCCTCCGAGATTGCTGCTTTTATTGGCAGTGTCAGCAAAATGAGTTCCTCGGTTGTCAGACGCGTTCGCACGCGGGGGCCACGTCGGTCCGCTGGAGTGAGCATGCGACGCAGCAGAATGTGTCTTACCCAGCCCGCGTGCTGCCCAACGCTTGACCCCTCCTCCCAGTGGCTTAAGACTGAGCCCGCCTGCGTCAGCTTGCTACTTCACATGTGTCGGCAAGCTGCTACAAAGTCGCTTTCGCGGTCTCGAAATCGAACTCCAAGAATTTGAATACATGGAGTATAGCCGACGCGAGGTACACAACTCGCAGTCCCGTGCGACTGAATGCTGGGAACACCCGGAGTCCAACAATTCAACCGAAGACCATGGCGCAGCGGTGTCGCCTGCGCCTGCCGGCGCCACGTACAGGGGGCCTCCGGGGTAGTGGGCACCTTCCTTAGCCTTCCCGAAACTGCCCACGCTGGTTGCCCTTGCGCAGCACCTTCGTTTTCAGGCACATTCGCTGCGACAGTTAACAAGTAAAGTGGACTGACCTCCCGCTCACCCAGGCAAAGCGGACTAACCTCCACCTGTTTGCAGGGGGCAAGGCACTCGCCTTCGGTGCTTGCAGCGTACTCAGGAGGTTCCGGGAGCAGGTCTGTATTTCGGGGCGCAAAAGTATAGAAGCTGTGTGGCCGCGACAGCATCCGGAACTAACTTCGCTTTTGGGAATACACGCATAAGCAGGCGCCACGAGCCCAGTTCAGGCGTGACGCCCCACTGCAGACTTCGCTTCATCGCGACACGAGGCAGCACTCCTCGATTTCACAACACACAGCACGAGACCAGCCGCGTAAAATCTTCTCGCAAAAAAGGACGCAAATTCAGAGAACATAGTGGAGCACGCTATATCTGGGGCTAGAGCTGACAGTCACAGAACTCTTAGCCTCATTCGTCAGTGATGCGAAAGCAACGCAACAAAGCGTGTTCAGCTGCACCGGCTAAACGGCCCAGCCATCTG
Organism: Cystoisospora suis; assembly: GCF_002600585.1. Taxonomy (NCBI): domain Eukaryota; phylum Apicomplexa; class Conoidasida; order Eucoccidiorida; family Sarcocystidae; genus Cystoisospora; species Cystoisospora suis. The sequence continues at coordinate 20,431 of NW_027154125.1, forward strand.
TAGCAAGCCGCGAAAGCAATCCGCTGACGACACCACCCACAAAAAATATCGAGTCTACAACGCACGTCAGCCAGGTCTGATTTCTGTAGTGTACAAGAGATCTGGACAAAAAGCTTGAACATCGCGACAGATCCATTTCCCCGGGCGACCCAGGATAGTGGCAGCGGCATGGTGGGCAGATGCTCAAATGCCAACAGACCCCGAGGCGGAAAACAACACGCCCGACGCAGGCTGTCTCCACTGAGCTCATCCCGGCAGTGAAAGACTCATTACTGGGAAAATTGCCTTCTCACATGAACGGAAGATACTACTTAATGAAACACAAAAAGGAGTTTCGCCACGTCACAGTCAACCTCAGAGGACACTCTTACAGAAGACTAACGAGTTCACGCACGACGGTACCGCATCTACCCGAGGCAGATGTCGCACCAGGCCTCCGCTGATTACTGAGTTCACGAGACGGGCACTAGCGATTTATACACCGCTCGCGTCCCTTAGGACGGAGCCCCGTACTAAGAGGACAAGGGCAAAGCGTCGAAGGACGTGGGACGGAAGAAGCTAATGAAATACCGAAAAGCATAAAGTAGAGCTGCGCACCAACGTCATAGATCAGGATAACAAGATGTACACCATACTCCTGCACTCACACAATCCCGAAAAGACCAGGCGTTCGCGAAGCGACCATCGTCGCAGGTAAAACACATGTAGATTCACTCCCGTAAGGAGATGCCGCTCTCCTTGGAGCACCCTTCATCCCCAACAAACTCCTCCCCATGCAGTTGGCCTCAGCCTCCACCCGCTTCTTCGCTCGTGTGCAGAACATCTTCCATTTCCTCTTCTTCTTCGATGTACCGATCACCTGCTTCAAGCTATCCTTCATCCTCTATAAACAAGCAACACGAAGAACATCGGAAAAACAGACATATCTTCACATTCATCTCCACTGGAGGAGAAAAAACCACAGAAAACAGAGCAAAGCGAATAAAACGACGCCTAAGAGCCCATGTACCTGTTCCGAGCAACCTATGATGTTGCTCTCGGGGCAGCTCCTGTTGCGTGATTTGTTTATGCAGAGCACGCCTCTGGCAAAACACCGGGCCTCCCGGACTCAACATGCTGCTGCATGTCTTGAGTTACGCCCTATTTTAACCGTTCTACAGCACCTGAACAACATATGTCGAAACCATTCTTCAGTAGCTCAGTGGTTAGAGCTTTCGGCTGTACAATTTGAATATCTGCCTACACGCGAAGAAAAAACAAGGAAGAAGTGCAGATTACAACACACAGGAGGTCAGTAGCCTGTCGTGGATACGCTCATATATCTCACCCCCTTCATCCAAGCCTTCAGGGACGAAACATGTGTCGTTTGAGTCGGTATCAAATGCGTGAAATCCTGGTCGGGCTCCAAGGGCTTCAAGCTGGCGACAAAACGTTTGATACGCCTCGCTACGTACAACCTGATAGAGACACGAAGCCACGTCTATATCAATTCTTCATCACAAGTACACCTGAGACGCACATCGGCGCTTTCTCTACTCCCTTTGAACGCCGTGAGTAACCTGACAACACTTTTCTTCAGCTTTCTCTTTAGCCTTCAGCAAAAACACCTACACAAAATTCTGCAGCAAGAGATACAAAGCAGATGCTGTTCTGTTCTGGTAGCTGCTGTTCCTCTTCCTCCCGCAGTCACCCAGGTACAGCCTCGCCAGGGGATGAGAGATCTCTAGGGCTGCACCTGAAGATGTACATCTGACCTGCGTCCCAGAGAAAAAGGTCACCCATCAGCGGGTTGATCTACCAGTTCAGTAAGACTACACTACCAGCAGCAGAAGAAGCACTACGACTCCTACACCCCAACCGAAGACATGTTTGGACGTTCAAGTTCCTCTTACCTGTGACAGGTGGTTCACATTTCCTGAGTATTTAGTTTTTTGTGTGAACTTCTATGAATTTGGTATAGATGTGTACACCAGAAGTTCAACTCATCTGGAACTTTCCTTGTCTAGCAAGGGCGGGTCTTTCTCCGTCTGCTCGCCCCGCAGTAAGGAAAAAGAAACGAGCAATACTGTCTATGTACGTACACCCTATACACTATTGTACGATGTCTTTCTTTTTTTGACAGCCTGATATTGGCGAGACCTCGAAAGAGAAGCAAGCGCCTCAAATGCAACACAAATCCTCGGTGGTATGATGAACCTTTATCTAGCTGCCGACGCACTTGTTCAACCAAGTACCCAGGAGATGTGAATCGCCTGCGACAAGTGTGTAGAAGTTGAAGATGTATCTCCAGAAACTTGTAGCTACCGATACAGCATTTAAAGATAAGACGCCTAGTCTCACTTGATTTTCTGCTTCATGCAGGTGCTTAGTGACAAGGGCTACTTGCTGTAAAGCTTCATCCAGCTGTTTCTTGAGGAGAAAGAAACTTTCCTTCTTCTCGAGTGCCATGGCCTAGAGGAGAAAGGAAGACAAGACAGCTAGTTCAGCGTCGGTACAGGAACCAAACGCTTATGGAAAAACGGTACGGAATGTACAGTCTGACACACATAATTCTTGTGCCGTGCCACTGCCACAGAAAAGTCTTCACACGGTAACACACAGATATGCGGTTCTTTGCTAAAATGCTTCAGAATCTGCTGCACGCGGTAACCATGCCAACGACACCTTCCCTGCGGAAATGGATACTTACTTAATCGCGTAGATTGGAAGCCAAGATACAGAAGGACGTCCTATCTGCCTTGACTGCCACTGGCCGTAGCTAAGGCTCTGGCTGGTCGTGGAGAGTGTTACCGGAAATGTGTCCGAATGACGCAGACAGTCATTGTCAGAATGAATCACAGTCATCTTCGATAAACTTCTGACACATGTGCTGTTGAGGGATCAGATGTATCTAGTATTTATATGTTAGAACGTAACACTGGCGTGTACCGTCAAACCCTACTCCCAGTCAGAAACAATACCTTGGGATGACCATACACCCGGCCGCACATACCTACATAGAAGAAGACATGTATCCACAGTCCGAAGTTCGTACCTTCCGATCCGTCGACGGAGAACTCTCCTGTTTTTCCTTTCCAGAAGGTTCATCCTTTTCCTCGTTGAATGTGATCATCTCCAAACCATGGTCTAACTGGCAGATGGACTGGTTTTGAAAGAAAACCATAACAGCACCAACAAATCCGTGCTGCAAAACACCTCGCTGCGGGCACCCCTACTAGGAGTCCGAGCAGAGCTCCAGAGCTCCCTGGGTCATGTTGAAATATGTGTGATTGTCACGTATCTGTCCCTCTGTCTATCTATGTATCCGCGCGGTTGTGGACCGTCCAAGGCAAACGAAACATCACCCCGATATGGCTAAGGCCGTTGAACAGAGAGAAATCTTCACTGAAGAAGTCACACACGAAACGAGGAATGAAGTCCGCCCGGACACGCGAGTGTGATACGAGGACAGCAAAGGAAGCAAGTAAAGGGAGAGGGCAAGAGCATTCCAAGCCCGTCAAGACTACAACCCGATAGAGAGTATAACATAACCGACGACCCAACGGGTTGAAACAAACGAAATACAGATCTCCGCATATTGTACCTTCTTTATCTTACCTTTATTGAGTCAGAACAGAGAAACTGAAGTGTCTCCTCACGAGAAGAAAATCCCATTTTGGCCTCAAAGCGATCGATGGGTATTGTGCTGAAGAACTTTCCAATTTCTTGTACTTGCCGTCGCTTTATAATCTGAAGGGAAGAAGTTGTAGGCAGAGCGAGAGGGCACGGGGAAGTTGGCGGAAGAGAACGGCAGCAAACACGAAGAAAAACAAAGAGGAAGATGGAAAGAAGAGGCGGAGCAGTAGGGAGAGTAGACACCCCAGGTCTGACCGAACTCCACGGTCAGAGACTGGTACTGGATTATCTAGTAAGGTTTAGGCTGGCGTCCTTTCCAGTACACACTCCACTTAGACGGTGAAGTCAAGTTGCTCATCGGACGTCTACCATCGCGGGACACGCTTACGTGGTGCGCGAGGACATTCATCCAACACACTTAGCTAAGAAAACGAGAGATGTTGTCGGTCGCACATCCTTCTCGACTGTAACAAAAGAAAGAAAAGAAAAACTACGGCAGCACCACGTTAGCAAGCCATAGCGCCTATATTATGAGTGTGTAGACCCACAAAAATGTCATCGTGCAAGCAAGCGGACAACGTTTCTGTTCTCGGAATTGATGCATCCCCCCTCCTCTTCGTCGCACTGAAATATCGGGACAGGCAGGTGCAATAAACACAAAGTGTCTTTATCGTCCTTACCGCTAGAGCAATGACCGCCAAATCCCAGGTTCCATCACTTTTAAGCTGACCAGCATATGTCTGTAGATCTTGTTCGCGTGCCTGGAGACTTCTTGTGGTACTGTTGCTGTCAGGAACTGTCACTCCTGATCTGCCGCGAGAAGATGAAGAGTTTGGAGTGAAGAGAAGTTGGTACGTCGCGAGTTTCATAGCTTCTTCAACTCCCTACAAGATGCAACGCACGGTCGGGCGGAGCACCACTCTACTGAAGATAGAAACATGGAAGTAGGGGAAAGAATCGATGAAAAATGGAACATAGTAAAGAGAGAGTAACGCGCTCTCTCTCCTGCCCCCGGCTAAAAACCCGTCCATCACTTCTTGAATACAGAGAAGGGGAATCCCACCCATTAGTAGAGCCACGGATACATTCTGCGTATTAGAAACAAAGGCACCTGGATAGCACACAGACACAAACATCTTGCTGGACTGCAGCTCGAGGTGCCTTTCTTGAGCCCTTTGGCGTCCAAGCCACAAACTGTTTGAATGTGGGGAACGTCAACAGCAGACGAAACCCAGCATTCACCGAAAGACACAGCTACTTTCCTCTCCTACCACGGGTTACTGAAATACCCTGCTTCTACACCTTTGTCACGCAGCGAGGGACCACGGACGTTCCCTGTCCCCGGCGCTTATGTTGTCAAGCAAGCCACCCAGCCGGCTATCCCTGCAAGATGAACTGGCATGAAGCCTAGACGTATAGCGAGTCGTCATCCCAGTTTTCAGCAAAGGTGATAACGGCGTACTGGTGAAGGAGGAGGCGGACGCGGGATACTTCCAAGAAGCATTCGAGACAGAAGGGCATAGTGCATGTACGCACTGATCTGAAGAAGAAAGATACAGGGGAGAAACCTCGGCTACACGAAGACTGAAAAAACGCTTGCGCGGAACGTTAACAAGGACAAATGTGGGCACAATCCAACAAGACCGTGGCTTGTAAGCCTCTAGTACTCCGTTGCAACGGTGGGAGCAGCAAAATGCTCACGGGGTAGAACCATACATATATATATATATATACATATGTTGCACGGTCTCGAAAGACGCCATGCAGATAAAGAGAGAGAGTACGGAGAGAAGGAAAAACAGCCTCAGACTGCTTACAAAGGAGCCTATCAGAATAGGACACATCTCCAGGAAAAGAACCAAGGTCGGAACAAAGAATATGAAGAGGAAAATGCCTTGACATCTGTTGTCAAGCCTTCCCTGATTCACCACAGATGAAGGAAGGGAATGCACTTCTAGTGAGTTCACAGCCTCGAGATGTAAGGAGACGATATCTAGTGTAACGTGTCTCCTGAGACAGTCCACGCCTCCCTTTTATCCACTCATTCCACGCTAGGAGCAAACAGGACACGCTCGTTACCATCCTATCTTCAGAACGGAGCCTTGGTAATGGTCGCCCTAGATCTGCGTCTTACTACACAGTTCTACGACCCTATGTATTCATGGGGTAGTGCGCTGTACCAGCACGTAATGTAGTTTCCTGGACCCTGCTTATGGCTCGTGTGGTTTTGCTGTGTACCCACACCCATACGCAACCCAAAGTCGTCCCTACAATTGTAGACAGAACCCCGAGAAAGGGCCAGTCTTCCCCGCTGCCACACAGCTTTCCTGCTGAATCAATCACCAGCACCTTTGTCTAATAACTGCTTGAAGAAGGGACCGCACTAACCAGCAGAGCGACACGGCTCTCGACCTCGCTATCACGACAGAGAGAGAGCTGGCTTGTTTTCGCCGGCGTAGATGCGCCCGCACGGGCACATAAACAAGGAAGCTGCTACTTCCGCTATGTTCTTCTACTGCTGCCTGTCTCGGGCCCGTACGAGAACACCCCGATTCAGTCTTGGCTATGAAGTCAGGAGAGCATGCAAGGAAAAAAGATTGATGCTGTGTGCGCATATCTCCCTGGCATTGCGAGAAGCGTTGCAGCTCCAGTGGACACACCAAGTAAACGAGGGAAAGTGTGCAATACACTCTGATGAACAGAGCGCGCGAACGAGACAGAACATACTAAGATAAGAGAGTGAAAGTATTGTATTTGTCACAGTGTGTACTTGTGTATGAATGATCTCCGGGGTACTCGGAAGGGATAGCCCCAGATCCAACACGCGCCGCGCTCTTTCGTAGTTCTCCAACGCAATCCATGTGCGACCGGCGAGATACAAATACTCCGCACAGTCTCCCAGCTTTCGACAGAAATCCTATAAACACCGACAACCGGAATTGAAGATAAGTAACGGAATCCAATTCTTCAGGAGCTGCTAAGTCTGGAAAGCACTTCATGAGTCCAGCCTGGCTTTCAACGGGACGCCTGAAGAAGAGGTTTCGCTAAGACTCATTGTCTTGACCCAAAGGCGAAAAAAAGTGTATCCTGCTTTGAGCCATGTATAGAATACTCTCTTTAAAACGGGACAGAGATTCTTATCCTAAAAAGTACATTCGTAGCCAGTGCGGCGGGAGGGCTACAGTATACAACCGCCGAGGGCCCGGCGACGGAAATCACGAGACAGAGAGTCCTGAGATATACATGCGTCCGTCGTAAACCCAACCAATGGAAAGCTGAAAGAACGAACTGTCTCACGTTGATCCCTTGTCTCCCTGTCTTTCTTTCTGTTGTGCAGGGTGCGTGAAGCAGATCGAGGTACTTGAGCTGGCCACGTTGGCATACAAGAGACAAAGAACGCTCTCCAAGTGCGTACTTTATGCACTCTGTACGCCTCACGGTCGATGACAGGCAAAGCCTCCTTGTACCACTGGCCGTGCACGCAAAGCCGAAGAAAGTCTGTACAAAAAGCCGGCATGATAAAATATGGAGCTGTCCGTCCGCTTGTTCTTCCTTAGTGATTCTACTGTTTTGATAGAAATTAGCCAGTGAGCCGTACCCATGGCGCTGCTTCCGCGCACCCTGTAAAGACAACAGGTACGTTGTCGTTCCCAGACCGTTCATGCCTGCGTCTCCGTATCTCGTCGTAAGTATCTGGTCTTCTGTACCTTAGAGTGTTCTACTGAACTCATCTGAAGGGCCACAGAGGGCCGACTGCATGTGGCAGCACAGCATCGGTGTCTCCCACCCACAGTGACTATGACGCGCCTTGCTTGCTCACCCGAAGGCTCGGCGTTTGCTCGGGTGCAGCTTCATCCTTGCAGGAACTGAAGCTGAGCCACGCCAAATCAACTAAGGAGCCAGCTAACTGTCCTCAGGTAGAGTGCGAGTACTCAACTGGCGTACATATGCCTGCAATTGAAGGGGGGTTATGTTTTAGATGAATTACGAGCCCACGTGTACTTCATGTACAGTAGCAGAGATGCAACACACTGGAGTGAGTTATGAGCCCATACATCGGATTGGATGTTTATCTCGTACTTCCTACTCGCACGTGCCATGCAAGGCCCATCTCCTGAGACAACAGCTCGATCTTCACAGATATGTCTACTCTCCTTGACTCTCAGAAAGTAGGGCTATAGGTCACCCTGTCGAGAGTCAGATACACGCGCCACCAGAATTCTACAAGAAGTCAAGACAATGGACTTCACAACAAAGGCACTCTAGAGTGTATACCCTCGGAGAGCTTTACGATGACTGAAGGCATACAAACCGAGGGGAAGGAGGGGCGGGCGACAGCGAAGAGGAAAAAGAAGAGACGAGGTTACGTAAAGCGTGGCTCAATATGACAGTAGGAACTATGGCTGGCCAGCAGGTCTACGGTGGCAACGTTCATTCTACCTGTGTCTGATGAAGTAACTTCGTGTGCGTCCTTGCGAAACTTCTGGACGGCTCGACGGAGAGGCTTCAGTAGACGAAGAGCAGGGGGACAGTTTGAGCACAAAGAGCACAGCTCGCTTGTTGCTGGTGTGGCCTGTTCCATACATTTGAGACGTGTACTTTCCTGTTGTGTCCCCTCACTTTCAGCATCGCTGTGACCTGTGTGTGTTTCAAGAGAAGATGAGGAGAGATGTTACAGTCAACACGCACCCCGAGAGGAGAGAGAGAGAAATAGGAAAGAAAAAGCAGAGAAGGGAGGGCACTACTGAGTGCAGTAGTGTACGTCGGTATCACATGAATGTGTGCAGGCCTACAAGTCGCAGGGGGTACCAATGCTGAGGAAAAGAGCAACACCAGGAACGACATTGTCGTTATGTGGTTACTCTAGCGGCCGTTGAACGCTCTAAAAACTACAGCTGTACCAATGCCTCGCCTTAAACTGTCTAACTCCGGTAAAACTCGGTTTGATACAAAGGATCCGCAGAAGTGCAGACCAAAGTGTGACGACCGGGTGTTGTCTTTGGCGTACGGAGATCTCACTTTCGCTTGCACCGTACAAACTGTCAACCTCGCTCTAGATACACACAGCACACAGCACTTCACGGGCAATTCTAGTTTGGGAAGCCGCGAATAGCCTGCCATATTATCAGATAGTCGCGCCATTTATATTCAACACGAGAACACGGACTTACCTCTGATGGCAAATGCAACTGCAGCACGAGTGACCGAAGTGAACTCCACAGGACACTGCTGAATTTGCTCAGCCTCACACCTTTCCAGCAGTTCCAACGTCGCGTTGAAAGCAACTGTTACCTGTTGGAAACAGAATAAGAATGAAAGAAATCATCATGCAAGCCTCACGCAAAAAGACGAGAGTCAGACGCATAGTAGACCGGATACTCGGGGTGAAAACAGTGTCGACTAGGAGTGCTCCTGGAAGTGAGCAGAAATTTCTAAAAGTAAGCGCTACAGGTGGTGTCCTACAATGTTGCTTGCTGTCACGAATGAACTGCACGGTGTGTCGCAGATTTTGACTGCCGCTCGGACCCCGGGTCTTCATGTCTCCTGGAAGAAGATCAGATGCCAGCGTGCGAGATACTCGCGAGTCAGCGTGCCTACCTCTTCTTCGCTCCACAGCGCCGAGAGCACATGGCAGAGGCCGAGGGCGTGCGTTTTTGGGGAAAGCTTCTTGAGAGCCTCATGGAGCTCGGTGGCCGAATCCGTAAGACGAGTTTTTCTTGCCTGGAGAAGTGACTGAAGGGTTTCAAGTCCCCACCCGGTTCCCCCGTCTCCGGACAGACGCATCACCAACGGCACTAGTGGTTCTGCCATCTTCTTAGGGATATACTCCCAGGGCGTCCTGCTACAAGCTACAGAGAAACTTACGCTCCTGCTCATCCACTGCACCAGCGTCCTCTACCCCAGAAGAAACGAAAGCGACTGCCGTCGAAGTCAACGGGATGGAAGACGTTGTGATAACTCTCGCTGCCGGCTCTCCGCACATCGCGTCAGGGCACCCAGTACTCTGATAGGTTGACACATTAGTGTGGACTCGCCCACTCTCCGACATACAGGGTCTAGGACTCCTTTCAGCTGCTGCTTCAAACCTGAGAGCTATCCTGTCTTCCGTGGTTCTTCCGCACTCGTGGAGGGACTATAATCAGCCGACACTTGGCGTGAGAGCGGAAGCCGCACGCACTACGACTCGGAAAAAGGCAGTTCTTCCGCCCGCTGACTCTAAGAAGTCAACATTGCTTCACGGGCCATTGCGACTGGCTAGGCAACAAGGGAAGAGAAGCTAGAGGCAGTGAACTGAGCCGTTTGTTTGTTGCTGGTGGTCTTTTTAAGCGTACGCAGCTCGCCGGTCAACGGCATGCATCCCGCGGTGCTGGAAGAACTCACGCATGCCGACGTCCATAACGCAAGTCAAGAAGGCTAGATCAGTTGAAAAGGGCTTCGGAGAGGTGTCATCTCTTCGGGCCTCGAGACTCACTACGGAGACAGCAGTCGACTGGTATACGGCCCCCCGAGAGCCTTTGACTGCACATAGTGGACAACGGAGTCTGCGCCCGCCTATTCAGGAGAAGAAGCGAGGCGAAACTGGCGACGGCTCAGAAGGGCGTCCTGGTTGCGTTGTTGACCCGGGGCTTGGTTGTCTTGATTGCTTTCTTTTTTCCGAATGGTGTTTGTAACCATGGTTTTTCAGATTTGCAATTACCCATGTCACTCGCAACACCTCTGTGCTTCCACAGCAAGAGCTATGGTATCGCCCGGCCCGGCAGGAGTGGAACCACCTGGTCGCCGGCGGGGAACACCTGTTGTGAGTAGTATCATGCGAACGAAACTATCCGTAAACCGCGGGCAACAGTCCTTTCCGCTAGAACTGTCTACACTTGACGGGCGAGAGCGCTATCCTGTACGTACACTGCGCAACAGCGTGGCTTTCCGAGGCAGCCAGCATACGAAGACATTCGCACTTACAAGTTTTTGATAGGTGTCTGCAATCATTCCCTTCCAGAAGGCGCAGCCCCCACTTTATTGACACAATGAAGACCACGTGTGTCACTGGCCTCTGCGTCATCCTGCCCTTCGTGGCGGGAGTCCGGGCGTCAGCTACGGAAACAAACCAAGGCCCGGCTCACACCATAGCGGCCCTGCGACAGCAGATCGGCGACCAGCAGCAAGCCGTGGCAGCTCTTGAGGCAGAAGTGGCAGGCCTCCTGCGAGAATTGCGGTCAGGAAAGCAGGAGCTTCAGCCCGGTTAGTGCTAGTGAATGGCCCGTAAGGCGCGCCAATCACTTTGACACCCTGCAGCGGGCGCGGCCGCTGGCGGGCTCAGCCTGGAAATCAGTTTCCCTCAGCCTGGGGCTCCCGGAATTCAGGCAGAAGGTCCGTCATCACCGTTCGAGACTTGCTTAACATGAGTGGTTCAAACGTTTTTTTCAGTTGCCGAGGCGGCAAAACGTAAGCTCTCCGCGCTGCGGCAGGCACCGCCACTCACCGCGTAAATCAGTTATGGTTTTAGGTGCTGCGGAACAAGAAGCAGCAGCAGGTGGGAAAGTTGACACAACTACGGCTTTGTTCATGTATGACGTGTAACCGCCTCAGGACCGATTCCGGTCATGGTTGTCAAGCCCTCATCGGTCGCTGAAGTGGAGAACGCCATGATGCAAGTTATGGTAAAATACGGATTCTGCACAGACGTCATCCCGGCTAAACAGAAACCTGTCAATTAGGAACAAGAGGCGGCTATGACCGGGCAGAAGGCTGCCGAAGTCAACACGCCTATGGTTATGAAAACGAAATCGCCGGAACAGCAAATGAACGTGAGCTCACCCCACGACACAACCGCCCACACAGACGGCCACGAGTTCCGATTACAGGAAGCCATAGAAGCGATTGATAAGCTCGAGGCAGAGAAGACCCATTTTAAGTATGACCTGGAGAATTTGCAACGTAACTACGCCGCGTGAGGCCGCTCCTCCTATTTTCGGTTGCGTCGTGGCTACAAAATAACCAGCGTCTCGCTCGGGGTTGCGTGAATGTTTGACTGCCGTTCCTCAAACTGCGCAAGAACTTCTATGGCCGCAGCCCCTGAGAATTGTCCCAGCCAGCGACACGCTGATGAATTCAGCTGGCAGGGGCGGTCAGGAAGACCATCTCTGTGCTTGTCAGCAAAGCTGTGCTGTGCCCCACAATCTTTAACCACACCTGGGCTCGCAGCAGGATTCTCCCGCAGACGAATCAATACGGAACACACGACATGAGCAAGCTATACGTGGGTGACAACCATCGGGAAACGCGTCAGAACCTTGGACGATGGTTGCAGTAACCACCTGGGTTGTTCTCCAGGTACAGTTGGTGATAGGGCTCCGCAATCCAGAACGTAGTGTCGACGCCTGGAGTGTCATCGGCAATTATCTCAGTCACGATCGCATGAGGGTCCCATTTCTGCTGCATCTCCGCTCTGACTGTCTCGGCGGCCTTTCTATGCTCTTCTGACCTGACGAAGACGGCAGAGCGATACTGCGTCCCGATGTCGTTGCCCTGTCTGAAATGCAAAGACACGGAACAGCAAACCGTCGCTTGCGGGGCTGCGATAGCACAGTGAGGTTTCTGCGCAGTGGGGGTTCGTGGACAACAGTACGGGGCCAGCAAGCAATGACGCTCGCAGATAAGAACCAGTACTCCTACCGGGAACATCATCAACCTTTGGCTTCCGTATGCATCCATTAGTGGCTACGGTCGGCAGAGTACCAGAAATCTGTGCTGTCCCGAAAATGCCTGCTGGGCATGCAAGCCGTCCAATGTTTCTCCAGTAGGAACTGCCTTCACCTGTTGCGGGTCGTAGGGTCGTGCACCGACCAAAAGTACCGCAGGATATCGCCGATTGACAGCCTGTCTTCGTAGAATTGCAGCTGGACGACCTCGCAGTGGCCAGTTGTCCCGGTGCAGACCTGCTCGTATGTCGGCTTCTGCGTGTGACCCCCCATGTAACCAACCGCAGTGGATCGTAGGCCTCCGGCGAAGCGTTGCCTGAACAGCTTTTCAAGGCCCCAAAAGCAGCCTCCCCCCAGAACAATGGTACTGAAGGGCCTCCCCCGATCCACCCCCGTCAGAAAATTGACTCCAGCCATGTGCCAAAACGGAGAAGCAGAGACTGACGCTGCACTAGCCTCCACAGCAGCTGGTACTTCGCGCTACTGGGCTCCGCCAAACCTCAAGAATAGTGCCGAAGGCCAGTCCACCGACAGTGCACCAGCTTCTGTCGCGACGCCTCTTCTTCACCAGGTAAATGCTGTCCACCGACAATATGGCCTTTGCGGCGAGATGCAGAAAGGCTCGCTTGACACTGTCCAGTTCACGCGACCAGGATGAGCCCAAAGGCCCACCAGCTGCCTGAAATTTCAGCTGTGCCGTACTGTCCAAAAAAAAAAAACTGCACTGCCCAGCGAGGCTTATGGAGTCGCGAGGTCGATGAGACCAGAAAAGGCCGTTAGAAAGTCACGACGCCTTTTCTCACGATCCTGGCTGATTGGTGGAACAAGACTGGGAAGCACCTGGGATGGGAACAAGCTGGCCGAAGCTAGGAGACCTGCAGACTCAGCTAACCACGCTCTGGGCGGTACACATGGCGGTACTCTTTGCGCAAAAAGCACAGAAGGAGACGGACAAGCCAACGGTATGCAGCTGTACAACAGTCGATGCAGGCGCCATACCGAACTGTTACATGAACCCCGCAGCGTCCGCTGTACCTGTAGCTAAAAGGGACGCCGGACACACCGGGTTCAATCCAGACAGCGTTGCAGGCGGGCACTGTCACTTGAAAACAGTCTTCACGGCCGCACATCGCGAAACGGCAGTATGCGTTTTATTATCCCGAAGAACGAAAAGCCAGGGCCGGAATGCCAGGCTTGGATTGTCTGACCAGCTCCCCAGGGGGCAGAAGAGAAATTCTCCGTCAACGGGGCTCGAGCTTGAGGGGCGGTACTGGAACCTACCTGCCGGAAGATGGCAATCGCAGTGGGACGGGGGATGGAGCCGCTCAGTCCGTGGGGCCCGCATCCCAAGCCGAACTCACTGGGTGACTTCAGCCTGCATCGACAGCGTCACCAGCTATTGCACTGCGCTTGCGTGCCTCTGCAAGGCCACACTGGTAGCGACAGGTGTGCATTGGCCGGAGACGCCGTGTCAGACCGTGAGAAAAGGAGTCCCGAGACAGGCAGTTACAAAAGGTCGCGGAACCCCCCCGCGAATCATGCTTGCCACTAAGCAGGAATAGGGAATTAACTCAAGCCATGTGCCTCCTGCCAGGGAAAGCGACTCGAGAGCTTCCTCCTTAGGGCTGGGCCCTAATGTTTTCTTCGCGGCGTCCCCGTCGAGCCGGGAGAATTTCCGGGACCCTTTGCCAATGAAAAGGCAACTTCAAGGCGACCGTAAAACCCAACAAGGCAGCACACTGCTAGAAACCATCTAGCCCTGTTTCACATGTACTGCTGAAGGCGAGCCTAGTACCCTTGCGCAGGTGCAGTGCGCGGGGAAAGTGTGCTGGTGGTGCACTGCCCAGTTACGAAACTATGCTGGACATCAAACAGCTCTTGCGGGGACTTCTGTCTCAAGAAAAGACGTGATATATATACATATATATATATATATAACCCGACAGGGGGGCTGCGCGTAGGCAAGTTAACGTCCACGAGTTTGCCGCCCGGCTAGGGTCCTAGCAAGCTTACGAAACCTGGTAGTGTCAAGCCGGGGTAGTGGAGCAACAAGGCTACATACACGCATACCAGCGGCTCCTGCTGCTCTAGTGGGCCTGTTTTGGCCAGCGACCGTGGTCCCAAGCCGCCGCTTCCGGCCCTTGGCGCGCGGACTCCAAACTGCTGACTCGATAGCAACTAACCCTGCTGTGACTCCCACTTGCCCGTGCCTCTTAGCTCTGACGGACGATACCCTGCGAAGTACACAAAATAGCTGGTGAGCCTTCGTCCGTTACGGGACACCCTTCTCCTATTCTCCCTTGACAGGTGAAAGGATTAAGGATGTGACCGGAATGAAGTTAGCATTCTTTCGCACTGCAGGAGGAACAACAGACAACCGGAACCCGATGGGAACCTGACAAAAAGGTGAGGGGAGACGAAGACACACCCACGAAAAAGAGGCAATAGCTGGGAGGGGTCCTCAGTGTCGCTGACAGAAGACCCGCGCAGAAACAAATGGGAACTATCTGTCAAAGTGCCGGACGCCCGCCTAGCGAAGCGAGGAAGAGTTCACCGCGTGTACGAGTATGCGGTGCCTGAGGTTATAGCGAGGCATTTCCTAGTTAAGGTCGGGAACCCCGCCCGATTCCGAGCGTGCTCATTGTGGACTCGTTCTCCACACGTGTTTTTGCTGATACCTCAACTCATGAGCAGCTCTTCGACGTTTTATTTCTTCCCACCTCTTCCGGTGGCGCTCTTCCGCCTCCTTAGACCGCTTTTTCCCTTTTTTATACTTCCGAGTGTCTGTCTTGCTCTCGAGAGCATCTCCGGAGTCACTGTGTCCCTCGTGGTCCCCCCGATGCAAACCGTCACCAGTACCGCAAGTCGGCCCGGAGTGCGCGCGTCGCTCACTGGTGTACAGGTTCAAGAGATTTCTATCGCCAGAGAGAGGTCTCTGCTGAATCAACGCGTCTAGGTCAAGGGAAGCAAAGATCGCTGCCTTGGCCGCGGCAACCGAAGGACCCCTGCTTGTCCCGCTTGCAGACTTCCACGGCTGTCCTTCATCTCGCTCCTTCGTTTCTCCAACGTCCGCTTTCTGTGTTGCCTCATCCAAGCTTCCATTTCTTAGCTCCAAACTACCACTATTCGTCCGGAGAATGGTGTTCCCATGATCGTTCCCCCTCTTATCGCCATTTGTGACGGCGTGTCCGTGTGTCGGTCCCGTGTCGTTTTCCGCGTGAAGTTGGCGGCCAAAGTCTCCCTGAGTTGCCAGTGTAGCGCTCGAGCTCTGCACACAGGGTCTCGGAGTGCAGGCAACATCGGAGCTCTGCTTTGGTTCCTTCGCGTGACACCCCACAACCTTGCCCCCAGAAACGGGACAGGAGACGTCTGACACAGCGCCGACCGCTGTCAAACCGGGAGACACCCCTACACGAATTGTCGTAACTCTAGACACTGCTGGGACAGAAGAAGCAGGCGGGGTACCGGATGATGCCGAACGTGGCGAACACACCGCGCCTCTGGCCGCCGCTCCCATTGCGGAGGGCGGAGAAGCTATGTCTGTTTCCTGGCTTGAGGGTGACCCACCGTTAGAGCTGCCGCGGCTAAGGGATGGTCCAGTGTGAACGAGAGGCTCACATTTTTCTTCAAAATCCGACGCCTCTCCTTCCTCTCTTTCCTCATTCGATGTCTGCTCCTGTTGACCCGTTCTTACCCGCGTCCGACCGTCCTTGTCCATATCTCCCTCGTGACGAACTTCTTCAGATTCTCTTGTACTACCCTTTTTTCCTCCCTGCAGTCTCGTCTTCTGCATCTGCTTTTCTCCGCAGTTCACACTCGCCCTCTGAGTTTGTTGAGTCTCACATCCAACCCCTTCCAGAGCATCAGATGGAGCAACTGACAGCACTCCAAAACCGCGTGAAATCGCCGCGCCTGCCAGCGGTTGTGGGTTATCGCGCAACATGGTGTTTGTCGCAGCTCCGGAGCGCGTCCCGTTGCGTGACATGTCGCCGGTTGTACCAGAGACACTAGGTTGATTTTCGTCTCGATAAGTCCTCATCTCCGCTGACCGCGGCAGTCCTGAACCTTGACCGGTGAGTGGCTTTGCCAGTCCATCGCTGTGGCCACGAGGTTCCAAGCGGAGAACGGAAGCTGCGTCAAGAAGCGGACGGGGAAGCAAGGATGACAGTACTGCCGCATCGCCTGGGCTTGCCCGCCGCAGCCAGGACGCAACAGCTTTCTGTGCATTTACCGAAAGCGAAACATTCTCGATCTGCGATCCAGCGGAACCTCTAAATGGAGAAGAACCACTCCCCGACAAACAACAGGCGTTGAGAGACGAGCCCGCATCCTTTTTCTGATCCTGGGCTGCGGAGGACGCACACACGGGAGACGCGGGTGCCAGACCGAGACAATTATTAGCGTTCACAGAAGGCAACGCTGAATGAGGCTGCGACACAAGGATAGCTTGCGGGCCGCCTGCCAGTGGAGTCGGCCTGCGCCCACCTTCACAAGCTGAAGAGGAAGGAAAAGAAGAACAAGGGCTTGGGGGTGAGAGACAAGCTGGAGAGGATACACCACGCGACGAAAAATGCAAGAGGAGTGGTGTGGGCGACCGCTGACCAGTTGCAGACGGAGAGTTTCGTCTCGCTTCCCCTGTCTCACGTGCTCCACCAAACCCGCAATCACGCGAAGAAACTGGAGACGGAGACCCAGCACCGGAAGAGAGAAGAAATGAAGAATCGCCGGGACACTCTCCTGTCGGTTGCATAGCTGATGATGCAGAAACGTGACCCTGGTGTGTATGCGTTGCGCCATTTCGCTGGCTATTGTCTTCCTCTCTCAGAGGAACTTCAGGCGGCGGAGTGGAGCATGTGTCTCGAGTTGGAGCACTAACTGAAGCAGATGATAAGGATATAACATCGGGCACGCCACCAGGAGAACAGATCTCCTCTTCCGCAGGTGGACACGTATGGACATCACTAATCACACTGGCGATGCTGTTTGTTCCCTGGCGGGAAATGTCCGTGTTTCTGCCGACTCCGAGACTCAGCTCCTCTCCTGTTTTAGACAAGAGGCTGCTTCGAGGGTAGATTACCTCCGCTCCCTTGTCCTCGCTGCGAAGCTGCTTGGAGACGCAACCGCCAGCACTTGACTGTGTGCCATCGGTTCCAGCGCTCGGGTCGGGCCCCTCTCTTGCGCTCGCGTCACCCGAGATTTTTCTCTCTTTTACTGAGTCTCGCTCAAAACCCTCATGAGAAGGCTTCTGGAGTTCACTGGTTCGAGGCCTTGACCTCAGGACGGAAGGGTTGTCTGTTTTGATTTCCGTGTCATCTGGTTCCTTCGCTTTCTTGAAACCAGGGCTAACATGTGGGGTTGACTCTTTCTGGCCAGAATCATCGCTACTCACTTCGTCTCCCTCAAGGTGTGATTCCCTTTCCACTTCCCCCTGGCGTTCTCTCAGAATCCCGAACCCCGAGTTGCATTCATCTGTATCGTCCGCTCCAAAAAAAAGTCCCTCATTACACCACCGCCGTTCATCGTCTCTGGGCAGTGCTGGAGTCGGCACTGTCGGGCTCTGAGGAGGATGTTTTGGCGTCCGTTGTCTTCGACCCTCAAACCCATCTGCTCCTCCCTTTTCTTCGCCCTCACCTGCCGGAGTGCAGAACGAAGTGCATTGGCTGCCACGTTCCTCGTCTGCCATTCGCTCCTGTTTTCTCCCACACACGGACATACGCACGCACGACCCACAGCCTGCCGCAGCTGCCTTAGAGCCCTGGCATCCAGGACTGTCTTTTCGAAGTCTTTCCCGACACTGCAGAAGAGATTCGTTCGCATTCTCTGAGAGCTCTTCTCCCCTTGCGGACCCCGGTTCACCGCGTTCTGCACTGCTTTCGCGACACCTGAGTCCCCCACCCGCCCTAGCAGACTTCTTGTTCTTCACCCGCTCTCCTTGGCCCACTATAAAGTCCTCCAAGGCTTCTTCCTGGTTCCCTTGGGTCCTGTGTTCGCCGAGACTCGCTCGACTCCCCGACTTCCGCTCTGTCAGGTGATAGGGTTCCCGCCCGCTCTCCTGCCTTTCCTCACGCCACGTTCCCCTGTGGAGCGTCCACTCCCCCTGACGATGTCTCCGCCGCCTCTTCAAATGAGAGGCCCGCTCACCGTTCGGGTACACAGCACCACACTGGCTCACGGACTCTGCCTCCGTCTCAGTCGAAATTGGAGATGTATGAGCGACTCGGAGAAGAAGCTGCGCGAACGCCAGCAGCTCGCTTGCAGCTTCAACAGTCACATGCGCCTCTGCCTTCAGCTCACTAACGATAAGAGATGTTAGCAATTTCACGCGGCTTACGAGCTGCCTTCTCAGCCATGGATTGCTAGCACAAATGCAATGCCTTTCTTTGCATACTGTTGAACCCGAGCATAGTTCCGTACATCTCACATAAGTATCGACAAGCCCATACAAGCAAGGTTGAGTGCATGCTGAATCATCACTACTGCTTTGAATCACTTCCCTCTGCCCTGTGGCGCGAGATTGATCCAGGTGAGGTGGATTCATGCCACTTCGCCAGCAAGCGGATATTCCCGTATGGGAAGAGCGAGAGTGAGGGCGGCATCGGTAAAGCGCTAACGCTTCGCCCGAGGTGTCATCCGAGGAAGCAGATACAGGCGACCTGCAGTCGAGCCTACCATAAATTTTTCTTTCTCGCCGTGCCCCGTCTTCGGCGCACTCAATCCCCTTACTCTTCTCTTGAAAGTCTTCCCCACGAAGACAACGACGTAGAAGAGGCTCCCCGTCTCCATGTCTTTCCACAACCATCTGTCCTCTCAGCGCAGTACGATGATGCTCTCTCCCCCGTTTCTCCGGACACCCGATGAGGGCGCCTGCCTTCGTGGAGGGACGCGGCATCGACCGGCCGATTCTACGTTTGGCTGTTTCGCCACTGGCATTGTCCTCTCGCACCCGGTTTATCCTTCCCAAGGATCGTGGCAGATGCACAGCTGCGGCATCATCACTATCACTCGATTGTCTAGACATCGTAGACTCGGCTCGCGCCCGCAATGACAGGGCACGTTCAGTCTTCTCTCTCTTTCTGGATGACGCGCCAAGAGGTACTTCCCAGGAAGAGTGACAAATGCTCCGTCGCCTTCTCGCTCGTGGCCTCTCCGAAGCCGCGGACAGAGTACACGGAGAGGGGGACGGACAATGCGGTGGAGACGAAGCCATGCAAGACGGCTCGCTATCCCTTGATGACGAACGAGACTCAGAAGAGGCCATGGTACCGGACAGCCAAACGGAACCTGGCACGCAGGCCCGCATCGGATATCCAGCTGCATCTTCCACAGCGCGCTCCGTTAGAGCAACACAAGAAGACGAGAGAACAGCGGCCCGCCGGTATCCCACCCCGTCCCTTTCCTTGGTTACCACCATGGTCTCTTTATACTGCCTTGTTGGCAACTTACGCTCTCCCACATCCTTTTAAGTGCTGCCGGCGCTTGATGAAACACACAACGGTTTTTCAGTGCTAGCGAAGAATACGCCGTGTTTTCCCCGGTGCAGACTTTTCCTCGAATCAGATTTTAGTCTGCGCACCCCCTTCACCAGCACCTTGCCGTCATGACCAACCCCCGGGCGTCTCGCATTTCTCCGCAGTTGCCCCAACTTGTCAAGGACAACCCCTCCCTCCCGCGAAAGACATGTGGCCTGGACAAAATAATCCTCCCCAGTAGGAAAATTAGCTGGGGAGAGCAGATTTGCTGGCTTCTGGACAGCGAAGCTGTTACCGCAGCTTTCGACTTCCGCGAAGTTCCTAACAGAAACCAATGACACTAGCCGGGAAGATAGAACCCGCTGGTCGTAATGGCTGATCCCAGTCAGGACGCCGTTGTCGGTGTTGTCTCGAGTCGTGGACTTCTTCCCCCCCACTGTGTTACCAGTGGGACAGACTTCTGTGGGACGGGTAGAGACATCAGCTCCAGAAGAACCAGACACCGTCCCAGCGCTATCCATCAGCCACACTCCGTAATACCCCTCCTGCGACTTAGTTTCGCCGTGGTGTACCAGTCGTGCTCTGCTTGTCAAAAGAGCATCCTCTGCCGGTGTAACTCGTACGCTGCTAAACGTCCTTCCGCGTCTTCCTCCCCCCTTTTGGAAGATCCACGCGTCCTTAGAAGACCTTCACAGCTGCTTAGCTTCTGCGTCTGTACAAGGACATGTATCACCTTGCGAGACAACATCAGTCTCCTCAGTCTCCCTGCCCTTCGTTTTCTCTACCGTGACAAAAGAAATTCTCCTCAAAATCAACTCACCTGGGCCTCTCTGCCGAGACGACCTTCTAAGCGACATGCTCAGCAGACAGCTTTGTTTTTGTCACTGGCGCATCCCCTGAACCGGTCCGCGTGCCAGATTTGTGAAACCTCGCTCAGCACTCGGTTTGTTCTGAGGCTGGAAACTCAGCTCCGTTTTAGCTTCAGTTCAAAAGACTTGCAACTGCTGTAGGACATCCTGTGCAGGCTCCGATGAGACGCTGCCCCCGACGACGTTGTGGAAGAGGCGAACACGCAACATTACGTTGCCGACTGCGCTTCACCCCTGGCGAGCCTCCACCAACTCCAAATAGTCTTGTCTGTCATTGAGGTTGAGCTCAAATACTCGTGTACACTCCACGTGTCATGCTTTGTTCGGAGTACGGCAGGGCTTCTCGAAAGCTCCAGGAAGTGAAAAACGTTGAAGCCACTGGCTGTAAGCCCTACGATGGGCCAATAGACCAGGCCGATCGCGAAGAGGGAAGTCCGAGCAAGTTTAATACCGATATCAGCCGGACGGCAGGCAGGAGGCCAGCGACACATCGACGAGAAGTGCCAGAGCGTTCAAGATGATTTCACACTGATCTAGCATGTGCGATGCAGATACGGAGCCGGCAGGCAGGAGAGACGAACAAGGACTCCTACTTCGGAGAACAAAAACCTCGGGGAGAGAGCCGGAAAGAAAGCAAGGGGCTCTCTTGTAACACGTAGGGCAGAGTACCGCACTCCAGTGAAAGCTCCTTGTCGAATCGCCTCCTTGGAGATCCTGTACAATGCTTGGTACTTCAAAGAATGCTGCAACGCATTCCAGTCCCACTGTCTCGCAGCACGGGACTGCCCTTTCCGTCGTAACCCGCGCTACATCACTCTCCTGGAGACATACAAGAGAAGAGTGTCCGAGTTAAAAAACTCAACATCGCCAGGTAGCACGGAGAAAAGATGGGTAGAGTCGAGTGTCTCCCCTGCCGTGCGCGTGTTGATGGCGGACACCAGCCAGTCGCTACAAGAGGGGTGTCACGGAACCTCCTCGGCAATGGGGGACGTCCTGCAACACAGAAAGCCAAACGAAGAAGAATATGAGCATGTACGTTCTTCATGCGGACGTTTTTACCTGCAATCTGCCTGTTCTTGAGCCCGCACGCAGCTCTTGCATGCAGTCCGGAAGAGCTGTTTCGCGGAGGCACGTTTCCGTCAGTACTGCAGCTCTCCTGGTGATGCAGTCTCAAATTGTTAGTGCTTTCCGAATGCGTCGGAGTTACAGAATGTCGCATCGGGGGCCGTTTATTTTGTCGGGCTGAGTTGCTCGGCTAGTTTGCCTGTCAACCGAACCTCTAGGGCTGGGACAGCTTTTTCCCGACGCCGGACACCACTCGTCTCCCCACTGCGCAGCCGAGCCAGCGCAGTGCAGTACCAGGCGACAGCCTGTGGCGGGGCTCGACACCAGTGTACTGCTATTTGTAGCACCCGCTGCCAGCTTCAGAGACACCGGAGCCGGGACGCTCATCGAAGCACCTTCAGCCGTCCTTACTACGCATACTCGATACTGCCCCCACATCCATCAAAAGCAGTCTGTCCCTGTTGCTGCCTGTCTTCAGTCATAGTTCGCCTTGCTACGCTCTGGAAGTCACGTGCAGCTGATGCAATGCCCGCGCTGCGGCTCTGCGCGACCGTCGCTGTGTGTCGCGCTCTGGCATAAATACGCAGCGTGAACGTGTTACGTGTGTGCGTCGAACGATGAGAGTGTTAGTGGGGTCGGAGCGCCTTCCGTCCCATTGGACCCATGCGTTGTGGAAGAGACTAAAAACGGGCTAGAATTAATTCTCCTGAGTTCTCGCGTCGGCCGTTTCGGCTGAGTAAAGAGAGGGACAGAATACGAGTATTGATGCCGGGTCAAATCTTTCGTGCACGCCATGAACTAGTCCGGAGGTAACCTTTGTGTGCTTCGCGTCGTATGCTGTGCAAAAACAAGACCAGCTCGTTGTGTATGTCAGCAGATGCCTCAGAAATCTCATAGAAGAAAGCCCCTTATCAGCTCACAAAGTCCGGTATCCGCTGAATAACAGGACGGCGGAAATTGCCGGGGTCTGCTCAGCGAAGCAAATTTTCTTCGTAAGGCACTCGCAGGCAGGAACGCGACACACTATGCGCCTGATCGTAAAAGACTGTAGCAGAAGAGTTCACTGCGCGCGTGTTCTCTTTACAGATCGTGGCCAACTCTCTCTCTACTACCTTACCCTGCGTCTATCCCTCTCAGCTTGATAATCCCTCAAACGGGAAACTTTGGAGAACGCAACAAACACCCGCACACCTGGCGACGCGAGGGTTCGCGTTTCCACGGTATTCCTGTTTCTCTTGCGACCACAGTTCAGGCGTTACTCGGCTCAGGGAAGCATTGTGTCGGAAGGGCAGACTGGTTGCAGTAAAAACGGCATCCGAGACTGAGTGCTTAGTCAGTTCTGTCCGCCTACTGGTCCTCTTTTAGCACTCGCGTGAGCCCTACATTACTGCACACTACACAGATAAGCACTGTATCTCAGGCCGCTGCGCTCGACTGCTAGGCGCCACGGCTGCTGAATGAGCCTTTCAACAATACCTCAGACAGAAGAATCTGCAGCGCCCTGCGCGAGTGACTGCCGGCAGTCTGCACCACGACTGCCCAGGAAGCCGGGCTACAGACCTGCCACCCTATGGATTGGTTTTTCTTGGGAGCCAGGGCTCAGTTCATTCGCAGTCACAGCCTGTCCACACCCTTGGAGCATGCCCACCTGTACCGCATAAAATCAATCTTCACCAGGAGATTCAAGCTCCTGACTACATCACAGTCTTCTACAACCAACCCTGACACTTCTTGCTGTGCGTGCACAGACTCAAGCCTAAGATGCTTTACAACCACGGCACGGTATTCGACCTATACCACACAAGACAATCTGTAGAAACGCCGCTGCCGAAGCCGTTTCTCATCTAGGGAGAGAAGGCGTAGGAGACTCAATGAAAATCAACCTAATAGGCGAACAAACTACGTAAAAAAGCATCCCGTATCACCGGCTGTCAAGCGCGGTTTTCACAGGTGCACGCCACACACACCTGATTGAAAACTCCATCACATCTACAGACAGAAGATTGGTGTATTCCTGACTGTATGCGTACAGGTCAAAGACATGGCGCGACAGTCTCACCGCAGCTACATGATGGCTAAAGATAATGGCCTGGAGCTTGAGCACATACACTCTGAAGATAAAAAGAAGACAGCGAAGATACAGTTACATCGAGAGAAAAACCATCATTGGCACCCTGTCTTGTCTTCGTTTGCTATAGAGAAGGCCCCACTGGGACGGCTTCGGCAAACCGTGCGAAGTATTCCCGGGCGCGGTCGATCTTCGATAAGGTTGCCGCTGGCTCCATGGCTGCAAACAGCGAGATCGAAAACAGGCCGGTTCTCACTTTAGCGTTGTGCTTGTGCACAGGGTCTAAAGGTGATGCGTACGTAAAACACGTAAAGGAGCTGGTCTGAAGCGCCTTGGGTGAGTGCAAACTTACGTGGTGCTCCTCTCTCGGGGCCGCGAGCGGGCTCATCTTTTGCCCGTGTTTTGTTTGTTCCCTTCCCCATTCAACAGTAAACTGCTACTGGAAATGCCGAGCACTGCTATCTACGTTGACGGGTCCTGACAAGTCTAGTATGTCCGTGAAGAGGTCCAGCTGCCGAAATCTTGTATAGCAAACGCACAACTTTTTTCTCTCACCAACTCTCCTGTCGTCCCACTCACACCTTATCAACAAGCTGTAAGCAGAACGGATTCGCGGAAACCGCACCACTCACCGGGGTCCCCAATAATAATCATTATGTACGTATTCCTAGTAAACCGCTCGATGAAGGCAGAGAATGTTGCGGTGCGTGCGGTGAAACTCGAAAAGTTGCTCTGAAGACGGTAGCGCGCACACGGAACAAAAGCCCCCGCGATCCTGAGCGACACTGCAGCAGCGCCTCTCGCAGCTAGCAGCGTCCCCAAATGTCTCCTGAAGTGAACCTGTTTCTCGCGTCTGAGTTTCTCGTATCAAAAGCAATCTTCCCTCCATCCCTCAACTGCATCAGAGACACGAGAAAACTTGTCCGCTACGTTCCGGCTACTCCCGCGGGAGGGTTGGTCTCTCCAATACTTACGGAACAATCACTGTTCCAGACAGCAGCGAAGCCACCTGCTCCGAATGAACCGGTACTTACAGGAAAGAGGCCGCGTACACTCCCCCAGGACGACAAGAATCCGGTGTGTAACTCCCTTCAAGCATACTGGAGAAATTGCACTGACTGTATCCGTAAAACCCGTGAGCTTTTTCCACACACTAACAGGGGAGGGATCGATCCAACAGGGAGAAAGCAGCTACTCTCTCTCTCTCGAGATGTTGCAAGAACCATATAACGAGAAGTTTGGCCGCCTTCTCAAGCACCTCAAAAAACATGCAGCTCTGAATGTGCCGTCTAACCCGCTCAGATAATCTCAACTCTCACACGTCTCTACCGATGTTTAAGAGACGCGAAGGGGCCGCGCCGTTCGCCAACATACCCCTACGCCGACGGTTACGGCCCCCCCCTTCGCTGGAAGACGAGAATAGAAGAAGGAACACCTAGTTCTAAGACAGATGCAAAGAAGGATATGGAGGCAGAGGTACTACAGAAAAGAGGTGCATAGCACTGAAGATACGAGAGAGACTTGTTTGCTTCCTATCTTTATTATTGTGCACCTCTTTTGTCCAGCACACCTTCCTGAGGGAAAATGTGTGCACGAATGTACACCAGTTTCTGAGTATTAGCTAGTACACGACAAATAGATGTACGATTGAACCAAATTGACGAGCGAATGCACTAGGGGTGCAAAATGCACATGATGGCATTTCAGGACAGAAAAAAAAGCCCCGCACTTCGAGAACCGAGCACACCCTGCCTCCTCGGCGAACCTGTGACTTGGCACACGCAAGCTTGAACTGCTTGCAGATGTTGGACACCTTCTCGAAGCGGTGACTATCGTGGTGGCTTTTGCGTGACCAACGCGAGACAACCTAACAGAGGAAAACCGGACACTGAAGCAAGAGTTTATTCCACTCTGGTTGCAGTCAGTCAAAGACTTACACCGTGCACGCAGGCGAATGCAAGGAGAGTGACCAATGACGACTTCATGATGTCCAGTTTTCAATTCTTCACCCCAGGTGACAACACGGAAAACAAGCCGGTGCAAAAATGGTACCCCAGCGTGGACTTTGTACTTAACGGCTGCCCTCGCGGAAGCTTAGGCAAGAAATGAAACACTATGTCTGCTACCAAGAAGAGAGTTACATGCTATCACATTCGGACTGGCTTTTCTACTAGACACACAGGGACGGACGACCAGTGGCGCTCGCCGCGGATAGCAATCAACTGAAGAAAGAGGACAGAAAACAAAGCTAGTGAAAAGCAAATGCAAAAAACGCCGCGATCGAGAGCGAGGAGGCAGCCTGGACTAGCAAACAGACACGACGCGCCTCTCTGATCTCACCAGGAACGTACTCTTCTCAAAAAGAACCACCTCATCAGCAGAGCAGAGCTCGCAAAGGCGGCCCAGGTGTTTCTCTAGCTCCACTGCATTGGGGACGAGAGTTACGATGATCTCACTCCACGCTTTGAAAAGTGTTTCGTCCCAAATTGAGGTTGCCAGCAATTCAACGGGTTTCTCTGCGCAGTGAAAGAAGAGCCATAGCCCAGCAGACAGGGTCGCATAAAGATTCAAAGGGAGGCACAGTTAAAGAGACAGAGACCGAACTTTTCTCGAACACCGGCGCAGTACGGGGAAGTCATCGAACACATTGTGACACTCCTTGACGGTGCCACATGGTGAACGGAGCGTCAAGTGATACGGCGGACTCCGGACAGGAGAAGCGAGCTTGAAAAACTTTACTTGTTTCCGCAAAGAGTAAGACCGAAAGCATGTCCCAAGTGAAAGAATGACGGATGGTTATACGGTACACACGTACTGAGAGGGGAAACCGGTTGGCTCCGAGCAGGGTATTTGCACACAGTTGATTGAGGGGCGTGCGCGAGCTCTGCACCAACTATTCGTTCGCCATGAACGCACACACTTTAGCACAGATGGATAAACATATAAGGCCGGTGACAACCGCACTCTTGAGTCTCGTCCCTAGCAAAAGTCCACCACTCTGCATTGTCGTCAACTCTTCCCGGTGCTACTCGAACAAGTCACTCAAATCGGGTTAAACCATCGTTCAGTTCCTGAAGCGCTCGGGGAACCTGATTCTTTCAAGCGTCATTCCTGATGCACCACTCAAGAGCCTCTACAAGCCTGCTGAGGAGAAGCAAAAACCGGCAACACGTAGAGCAGAAGAATCCAGAGATGACGTCGACCACCACCCGTTTTTTTAGCCGAGTGAACCTTGGAGACCAAAATTAGATGCAGCTTCTCCCAAAATACACGGTGTATCATCACAGAACTACGCCCTTTTTTGAACGGGAGACGCCAGGCCACCAGCACTCGTGACTTCCCTCATCCCTTTACCTTGGGCGATGTCTCGGACAAGCCGCTGATAAAAGCGCAACGCCACCTCTCTATCAGCAGGAGGCAGTAGATCCATTTTATGAACTAGAACGAAGACCTGGGCCGTGGGCGAAAATGCCTGAATGCTATCTAAAGCACTACTCATATAGCGAGCATCTTTCTCAAGCTCTTTCAACCTCAAGTCTCTTTGAACTGTCTCGCGTAAGTTTGTATCCATAAAGGGCTCCGTACCACCAGCCCGTGTCGACTCTAGGCGGGCGGCTTCTTGTGTGTAAGATGATCCGGGCTCCTCCGTGGGGGGGGACAAACGACAACGGGAGGAGTGACAGAGGGGACCCGCAGGGGGAAGCGACGACTGGGAAGAAACACCAGGAGGATTGCGCGCGTCTGCACTGACGAGAGCCGCAGCAGCTACAAGAGAACTCCGTCGCACTTCCAGGACATATATAAGGACTTCTGTATTGCTGCAGAAGGAACGCAGAAAAGGCAGCGAGACGGGCAAAAACGCAACCATGCGCCCGCTGCTTCAAACTGAGCGAAACACGTGAAAGATATACAAAGCCTTGGGACAGAACAAACAACCCCAACACGTAGACGATACTCTCGAGTAACAGGTAGAATCAGGCGAGAACTGGTGGCCTTTCCGTTCATAGACGACGCTTGTGAACAGGCGGAGCAACAAATTAACATTCCGGGCACTATGAAGAAGCCAAGGACCACCACTTCCGTGGTGAGCGGATTTGTTGGAGATAAAGAAGCAATACCCTCTGCTGGACGGTCCCGCTGAGCAATCACCTGCGCCGTCCCCCTTTGGATGCTTGCCGGGGTAGTACTGGGAAACTGTCGCCGCTCCCATACAGCGCCTGTCATCGAGAATGCCCTGCGTTCTCTGTTTGTTACCGGAGCCACAAGTCAGTCTACGAAGAGTCTGTACGGACCACGCCACAACTTGTTGCACCTGAGTGCTTGGACAAAATCCTAAGAAAACGCGGCTAGAAAGAAATGGGGTGCTGGTGCGCCGCTCTGCTTAGCACAGTTCGAGGACTGCATGTCGACTAGTGTGGCTAGACTATCCAGCATCACGACGCTCGACACCCTCACTTACCGGAAGATATGCTCTCGTTGAATCTCAAAGTAGTTTTCCATAAAGATGTCCTGCCCCCCACAATCCCACAGAGACAGCACCAAGTTGCCAAGAAACCGCAAATGTGAATGCTCTATATGATTAGTGGGCGTCTGTCTTCTTGTCTCGCGCGCAAGATAATTAGCAAAGATAATGGAGCGCATCGAGCTTTTTCCGGCCCCTGCACGGCCCATAAGAAGGACCTTGTTACTGAATCCCTGGTGTGCGTGATGAGCCATGTTTTTCCCCGTTGCAGGGTGCAGACACGAGAGCGGAAGTCACAAGCGGTACACATGTGCGGAGAAAAAGCAGGAAAAGCAGACAGAGTATTAGAGCGACGTCGGAGAGAGGAAAAGGGACTGGTTGCGAAAGGACAAGCCCACGTAAGGAGACTGAAACGTAGCCGAAGCATGGAAGGCCAAGTTGCGAACTAGAATAGTAAGCATGTTGAGTTTTTGCTCCATTGCACTCAAAGATTGTAGTACTGAGGAGCGGGCCATAATTGCATTTGATCAACTAGCCACGGAGCGCAACCGCGGGCCCGATCCAGGTCGCTGAGCGCTCCCTTCCCCGTCTACTGGTTTTAAGAAGGTGCCGCTGATCAGGCTTGAAGCTGGGCACGCAGTACAACACTGTATTGTAATGCACACACGGCAAACACGCGCGAGAGAGAAAGAGAACGTCCTGGACACAAAACTCCTGACCACAACCACGCTCTAGCCTCCCGAACAGCTTCTCCACTCAAAGAAGTGCGAGGCACTGCGAAGCCACTTTCCCCACTCAAGAGACGTCGGCCACCGCTCCGGTATACCGCTCTGAGCCGGCCGAAATCCACCGAGGCCCGCGCTGCAAGGACACAAGTGGCGAGGCGCTCTGTCGAGACGCTGCAGGGAGAGAGCCGCTGCAGAAGTGAGTGGCTGTAAGACAGGAACTCAAAGACCGGGTAAATCGGCTTGAGAGATCAAGCCAGTACGGAACCACGCCGGTTACTCTCCAGTTCGTCGAGTCGTGGACCACTGCAAGCCCGCGAAGTGATGAGAGATGTATAAGGGCGGTCACGGACGGGAACTCAAACCGTTCAACTGCAGGTATTGCCTTGCAGGGAAATAAAAGGGCCGTCGAGTTCGGAGACGAAGGGGTGGAAGGCGGAAGAGTACTTTCTTATTGCTCCTCCGAGACAGCGTGCCTCGCTACGAAAAGAAAAAGAAGCAAGGAGAGGGCGGGAGCCATACCTGCTCTGCTTGTTGGATCCTCCATGGAACAGAAAACGATAAACAACCAGTACCCGTCCGGCAGCTTGCCCTCTTACTCCACGAGAAACCCGAGGTTTGAGCCGCTGGGAAGCACGATGGCGACAAAGTAGATACAAAGCTTTATTGACTTCACGAAGGTGTCAACTGAGTCCTACAACAAAAACCAGTCACCCCTCAAACGGATCTGCGTGGAGTCTGCATGAAGCGTCGTCCTGGGCCACTGAGCCAGATTCGAGCCTGCAGCAGCGACGCATGCACGAAGGCCGGGTTGCATGCGGTCTCCGCGGGTTGTTGTCTCCGCTGCATCCGCGGTCGTCATGTCACCCGGCTCAACAGGTAGTATAGGAGGGTCGGGGGTCTCCTGCTCTACCCTGAGCCAGGCCGTGAAGATTTGGCCGGCCACTGTGCTTTCCGGCACTGCAGTAACTGTACGGTGCTCCGTTGTTGGTCGGTCCCTACATTACGGGCAAACTACAGTATCAGGACGTGGGCGCAATATGTACGGAGCGTCGCGGGCACTGGCGACAGTCGATCCTCCAGCCCCTACTGGGAAGCGCTGGTGTTCGGCAGGGTGCTGCGTCTGCCTCTCCCTCGGAAGTGATTCCGCCGTCTGTGCGTAGGCGATCGAGATTACCAAAGGGTATTTGCTTCCTGGGGCCGGCCACAGTCTGTTGCGTCTTTCATCTTCCTGGGACAGCGAACACTGTCTCCCTCTTGCAACCCGTGCTGCGCCGCGGCGACGGCAGCGTACTCAACACACATCCGGCCCACTCTTCGTTTCGGGGTTTACCAAGGGCTCGGGGAGCCACTTGCATTGCGACCTGCTACCTTCACTATTTGTGTGTGGAGTAGGTTCTTCGTGCCAGTTATGGAGTGCGCTCCTGCATTTCCCGCGTCCCCCACTGAGCGCCCGTGCAGTGCGTCTCTGTGGCAACTGCTTGCTACTTGCACCCGCGGCCTACGCGCAAATCTTTCTTCTTCCAGCTCGTGTTGCTGGCCCGGCCCGTTCTCTTTCGCCGGAGTGAACCTCAGCCCGGAGAATGTGATCTTTAGCAGCGAACTCAGCTTCGCGATGCTTTCCCCGCATCCTGTGCTTCCAGGACACGCGATAGTAACTCCTCGGAGACATGTGAAGGTACGTGAGCTGTTGAAGTTGATTGCGCCTTGGCGACCCAGACAGAAAGCAAGGTGGACACTGCATTCAAACAGGTACGACGTCTTCAGGTTGGTGAAGACGCCGTACCTGGACGGCCCACTCAAGCGGTTGGACAAGAGAAACAGCGGGTGTCAGTGCAACATCTTCTCAGCAATACGTATGGCAAAAATTCAACCACAAGGCAGACAGCGCATCCCATCTCTCTCAGCATCATGTAGCACTGCAGGGGACAGCGTACGCGGTCTTGGGACAGGCACTCCCGGCATTGTCAGCCTTTTACACGAGAACAGGACATGTATAGACACACACGTTTCACCCTGTTGAACTAGAGTATAAGAACGGATATTATAGCTGTGTAGCAGATGGTATGTACCCTGTGCACTCGCACACGTATCAGTATCAATTTCAGAATGCATATGAGGTGGGCGGGAACTGGATGGTGGTGACGGAGCTTGACGCAAGAACTGCAGTCCATCTGCTAACTGAAGGCAGGCAAGGGCAGGACGAGAAATCCAGAACCCGTTACGTATCCTCCCGGAAAGGAAGGTGTTAGAGCGGCCCAAATTGTGGCCTGCACCCTGGCGCCTTTTGTCCTTACAGGCTCTTTTCGACTTGTCAGACGACGAGCGAGAAGATCTGTTCCTCGTGACCCAGGCTACATCGTACGCGTTAAATGGAGTTACAGGGACAGACGGATGCACGCTCTTGGTCCAGCAGGGTGAAGCAGCAGAGCAACATGTCTCCCAGCTCTATGTGCACCTGGTGCCCCGCCGGAAAGATGATCTACCGAGCAACGACGAAATTTACCCTCTCCTAGAGAGTTCCCCCGTCTTGCCAGACCCTGACGGAAGAGAAGCTGCAACGGACGGGGTCTGCGGAGGTCCTCTGAAAGAACGAGTGGCAGGCTTCGCTGTACGCGAGTGGATGTTACAGCTGGCCGCTGACAAAACTGCTCCGCCCTGTGCTGATTCGCATCAATAGGAAACGTTCGTTCTTGGGAGATCATACTCCGTGGTGCGGGCTCAGCGACTACTACTTTTGTTGAATAAGCCTCAGGGACACAAACCCTGCCAAAGAAGGCGAGCCGTGTCTCATCCAATGACGACGTATCCGGATTGATGTTCCGTAACATTTTTGCTACAACAAACAGTCGGTCCATTCGGCTTGCAGCCGGCATTTTGCTGCATGGACACGACGCCATTGTGAACTATGGGTGTGTGTGCAACGGCCACTTCCGGACTTGGAAGTGGGCATGGCGGAGCAACAGCAGTCCAAGGGCGGTGGGGTGCCGGGTTTCCTTCCAGAAGTATCGCACGCCGTTCGAAGTTGCCTGGCGCGTCTTTCTCTGAACGTCCGTCGGGGGAACTGCTCGTAAGACCACACAATGCTCAATCTTTCGGTCATGTGTCAAGGCGCATGCGCGCCCTTCAAGCGCCTCGAAGTTAGTGGAAGAGCCCTGACAAGAAACTTGGAGCGCTTCAGATGAATCAATAACGACCGAAACAGGCGGTTAACAGCTATGCCAACACACCCGTAGATCACGCTGGTGTCATGTCGCCGCCCCAAAATATCGGCTGCGAGCGAAATGGACTAATTGTATCGGAGCAAAAACGCCACGGAACATCAAACCGAGTACATCGTCATTGGCCAAGCACAGGTGCAGAGCCACTTAAACTAGCCGCTCCCACGGCCAGCTTCCTCGTCGTTCGCATCACTGCTCCCTCAGCTTGGCCGAGCCGCGTTTGTCAAACAGCCAGCCGCTCGAAAAACGTTCCACGATCTACAGGAAAGGTGTACGCCCCCTTACAGAGACCAGAACAAATTTTCACATTCCGTTGAACCAGGGCCTTGTCCTCATCAGACTGACGCGGTTCAATGGTCTACCATCTATAGTGTGAACGAAATTCGTCGGCCGTGCCTGAGGGACGGACTCAACTGCACAGAAACTTGCAGAAGAGCACCGTCAGACTGAAACGCCCCCGCCTGCTACACCGTGTCTATCCTCGCCGATAACACCGTACCGCGCCTTATACTCTGGAAACGTCAACGACACTCCTCGGCCTTGAAACCGGGTCAAACGCATCGATTCTGTGATGCCTGGCGTGATGGGTCCAAAGTATCCCGCCTTGCGGACCTGCAACCATGACCGAAAGAGAAGAGTAGTTCAGACGGCTAGCAGGGAACGTGGCTCGGAATCGACGGCCGAGTAAATCAGTTGTGTCACACTACTTTTTATAGCCAGATAGAAGGCACTCGCTGCCCGAACCTCGTACACTGCCTTTTTCGTTACTGCGAGTGAAGCGTCATGCCCTCGCGGACCGTCCCAGAATCTTGGGGCGCTCGCGCATACGACCCCGGGATCCTTTACTAGATGCTTCTTGAGCTCTACAGAATTACTCAGGCCGCCCGAAATCTCGAAGCCACTTCAAGCGGCCAGACGAGAACGAAAAGTATGCGCAACAATTTCGCCCTCGAGGCGACAGAATCTTCTCAATCCGTTGGCAGTGCCCACCACCTGGGACTTCTAAGTTCACCTCAACTTCATTTTTGCTATGGAACGAGCTCTTCTACCCAGCTGGCCCCTCACATCCGTTGAAGCTCGCTTACCAATTCCTCAAGTGATTTCTCTTTCGTAGCGAACCCGAGCATCACATCCGGAAGAAAAACGCCACTGTACCTGCGGACAAAAAACGACACATCACATGGACGCACTGATTCCAACACCGCTCTAGTGGCAACCAGCCGACACGCGTGTGCGAAAGTGAGCAAATTCCCTGTCCAGTAAAAGAACTCCTCGTGCCCGTGGGCAAAAAAGCCGGAATGCTTCACTCCTCGTTTTCTGCTAACCTTGGCATACCGCCGATGGGGGAACCAAGACAAAACACGGACTGTATCTCAGGAACTGCCTTCCCGACAAATCAAAGCATGAGGACACTGCGCGGGCACGATTCCGTTCGATGTTAACAGCGGGAAAACCGAGGAGATGACGATAGTACCAACGCTCGTTGATGCCTCGCCTCTACCCAACCGCCAGCTTGTGAGCGGTTGGGAGCGCCGGGACAGAACGGTCTGGAGACGACCGAGGCGACGTCGAGGAAGAGCCTCCCAAGGTGCCTAACAGACAGCCGAGCTGCCGTGGACACTTCGCTTCACATAGTTCACTACGTGCAGTATCAGAGAGATATGAACAGTTCGAAATCCTGATACGTTTGTGTCCGCGTCAAATCCAAGCGATCAGACCTGAGACCCCAAAAGAAATCCGCAAGGGAGAAGTTTTCAAACTCGGTCTGAGACAGTTCTGCTGGCAAGAATATGAAGACGACTTACGCCCGTACACCGACTGTGAAATCCGTCGTCAGACCGTGTACGCCCAGTTCCCAGTCCGCGGCTGTTGTCAACTGATCAAACCACAACCAACCGCACCAAGACGTGCGTGCTGAGTGAGCACCTCAGAACCAGATTAACCGTACGACAAACACGACGAGCCAAACCGTCGCGCGAAGAATAGCCCACAGCTGCAGTGAAGGCACACATCACCCTCTTTTGGAAAAACGCTAGAAGCTGTAAACACTAAGTGAGCTGCCGAGTCGGTCGTGTACGGCAGGCACCACACTGACACAGCATTAGCCGGGCCGAAACCGAGCTGCTGAGCGATCCCCATCCGACACGAAGAAGATCCTTGCTAGTTTAGTCGCCTCCCACCATACTGGTCTCGGCGAGGCATTCATGTCGTAACGAAGCAGCGCACCAACGAAAAGCAGTGCGGATGTCGCATGAAACGAGTACCACATGCATAAAGCAGGCAGCTTGCGATCGTTAGAGGAAGCAGCGATGCCTAATGCTGCGTCACTTTTTGTTGCCAGTAAAACCGTGTGAACAACAACACCCCTGTCTTTTCCAGCGCGGTCTTCACTGTAAACGCAGTCAAATGCCGCAGCTGACTCATATTTGCCTGCACTGAACATGTCTGAACCGTGTCCCCGAGCTGGCCGATGCGACATCGTTTCCTGCTCGTCCACCCGGGGTCCACTGGCGGGCGGAACTGTGAAACATACTGATCAGACAAGTAGTTGGTAACTGACTCCCGACGGGGAGCACGAAACTACCTGATACTACTTCAGAAGAGACTGGCCTTGTGCCCTTGAATTGACCCCTCTTTCGTTCTTCAAGAAAGACGGGCTGGTCTACCTTCTTCCCGTCCTCGAGTCGTGCTCCGCATCTCCACGTTTGAGACGTGAGTTGTCAGGAGGCTTCCGCGACGCGCGTGGCAGTGCGGGATTCAAGACAAACCGTGTGAATTCAACCAAGAAGGCACCTCTTCCCTCAGGGGGCTGGCCAGCTGATGCCAATAAATAGCAGTGTGGTTGTGTCGTCGCGAGCTCTCCACGCAGCAGATCTCTCGACTACACGCAAGAAGCGAACGAGCTTCGCGCAACACGCAGTATGTGGAGGAGCTGCGTTGCGTACGCGGGTAAGCTGCGCGCCCTGTGGAGATCCACCCTCTTGCACCAGCAGCGCCCAGCTCTTGCGATCGTGCGGCGGAAGACAACGAGTTCCGCATCACCTCGACACCCGTACACATAGAGTCGTAAAAGAAAGAGTGAACACTACCTCAAAGGAATGAAGAAGTGTCATGGTTCCTTTCAGTTTAGAAACCTGGGAAGTGGTGACAGGAGGGAAGCGTGGATCTTGACTTGCTGCCATCCATGCGTAGTTGCCTGAAGCACAGCACCACACAAAAGCTGGAACCCGAAAGCTTTTACAACATGTATGGTGGCGCGCCACCATCACCTCGGGCACCTCTGACCACTGGCAGCTTCTGGAACCAGGCCACACAGTCAGCGTGAAATATACTGTCCGGCAGCACGGTCTCCACAAGTGACCACCATCCAGCTCCCCCTAGAGACACAAAAAACTCGGCACAGCGACGCGTTTCTCCAGACGAAGGGACACAGAAGAATTTGGAATCTGATGGGACAGTGTCTTTACCAATGCTTGCTGGATCAATTGGCGACAGTGTGCCGATACATCCGCGAAGGTAGCAACTCGCCTCAGAGAAGTCTGTCGCTCCGTCCTTCTGGCCGTACCACGTGAAGAACGCGGGGCAGCGTACTCCGTTCTCCTTCATCTGTCCCACTGTCTCTGGCTCTGCTACAGCAACGTCGGTCTCCTGAACAAACCGACCCACGCCTGCACAAGAACGAGTGCTGCTCTGTACAACTCACGACACCTTGGAAGGTACAATTTAGGGCACTTTGAGCAAGGAAGACTGCCTACACCCTCGACGGTACGCTTTCCATGCCGCCACCCAAGACACCCGCAAAAGGTGTCCCTGAGACTGGACGACGCGGTGTCACGCGAGTGTGTGTAAGACGTGACGGAAATGGGGTGAAAACCTTTACACGTGCTCGAAAACGTCAGGAGTCGAGAGGACGGCACAAACACAAGGAAAAAAAGTCACTCCTGTCAGTAAAGGTGCTCGGGCTTCTCCAGGATGAGAAGAGTGGAAGAGACTACGGCTTCGGCACTTCGAGAGGTGCAGGGAAACACCAGCAGGCAGCGGAAAGAGCGGAATCGACAGCTGCTGAGCTGCCCGGAGGGGGGAGGAGGGAAAGGGAGCGACAAGACGGTAGACGCACGCACATTTACCCGACACACTCGACTACG
Source organism: Cystoisospora suis (assembly GCF_002600585.1). NCBI lineage: Eukaryota > Apicomplexa > Conoidasida > Eucoccidiorida > Sarcocystidae > Cystoisospora > Cystoisospora suis. The sequence continues at coordinate 56,769 of NW_027154125.1, forward strand.
GGCTGAACCACCGCCTCATCGAGAACCGCGCGAATGTATTCCCTACATGCAACAACTACGAAGTGACCGAAATACTCGGGGGAAAACAGTTCAGCCGTTTACAGCGTACCTTCAATCTACTGATAAGGATATCAAAGCCCCATCGGACAAAATCAGCCGTCACCGTAACGTCCTTGCAGCCTACCAGGCGATGCCGCATCACATACGAGCTCAACAACGTAAGTAGACGTGCAGGGTGACAAAAACATGATTGGCAGCTAACAAACATAAAAACCACGAACCCTAGAAAGGCCTCCGCGGCTTCACAAGCGCCTTATGGTCGAAAAAACTCGGGATCAGTGCATGGCTGGAAAGGCTTACGACACCAGATGGCCTGATCTAAAGCAATATACACACGGTGAACCTCGTCCAATCACTATGCGGCGGTGACCACCGCTGACAAATTCGTGTTTCACTGCAGCTTCTACCACAAATCGGGAGGTCAGTCTCCCGCAGAAAAGCTGAGAGCCCGATGTCTAGCAGACGCGTTACGACTCAAGCCCCATCGTACGCGGCAACTGGTGAACAGGAAGCTCCCAAAAAGAGCCAAGAAGTGACAGCGGAAGGCCCTCACAACGGATTGATCGGAGCGCGCAGACTTTTCATACAGAAATCTGCATAGTCGCCAGACACGGGAAGGCTCCTTGTGTAGCCGACAGCATCACGAGTCCCGTGCCCTCAGGCACGGACCCAGCCGCACGCGGAGTGCCGCGGAACACTGTTGTAGAGCTCGTAGCCCTCCAATCGCGCCACCCCGTACCGGAGGTCAAAGTTCGCGACCCCCTTCGCTCTTCAGGAGATTTAGGTTCCCCCGCCGGTCCCAGACGCAGAAGAGCCCGGCGTCTTCGCGGGCCGCTGTCTTTGTTGTAGTGAAACAGGAAGCTTGACGTGGTCAAGAGGGTAGGCTAGGAATTTACCATTCGGGGACTATATGTAGCGGAGTTACAAAACGATTTACTGGTATTGAATTGTCTGGATGGGATAATTCGATCCAACCAAAAGCCGCTTGTAGGAAAACTAACACAATATCTTAGCCCTTTTCCATCAGTCGTCAGCGTTGCAGAGCGTCTGTAAGTGCTATGGGGAATGTAATGATTGTGCTTGCAGGTTTATATTTTAATCATAATGGGAGGGCCATCAGTTGGTGTGCTAACCTGGGCTCGCTCCTATCTGCTGCGAGCGCTTTGCACGGCTCAGAATATCCTCAACCGACTCCTCGTCATCGGCGCGCGTGACACTGGCCCTGGCTTCACGTCCGTTGATGCGAGAGGTCTCGAAAACTGCCAGGAAGTGTCTGAGATAGGCTGCGAAGGAGGCCAACGCCTCTTCTTCGCTTGAAGGCAGATCTCTACGCTTGAGGCTGGGACTTGCTGTTGCTGTCACACCCATCTGCAGGATCAAAAGGGACAGCGCGATCACTATCCCATGAGAAGGCGCGTTACGGTCCCTCCCGTGAACAGGCAGTTCCATCTTGCAGTTAAAGAATGTCACGAAGGAACGAGGACGAGAAATTGGAGCTTCTGGGAAGAAGCTAGCACGACAAATCGGTCTTCACGCTAGACCATAGCGACGCCCCTCCACGACGAGTGGAGACGGAGAAATTACTGCTCGGACTGGGGGTACCCGGGAATGTGGTCATAACCGAATTTCGAGGCTTCAGCTAATGCAATAGACTTGATAAGGTACAGCCAAGCCATGGGGACGGGGACACTTCGCTGGAGGCAGCTAGGTGGGGCATACGCGCCTTCCCGCTCCGATTGAGCCGCTCTCCAGCCCGCCCCCGACAGCCAGCCACGTGACCGGCACATGCGGCACGGTCGCCTTCGCTGTTCAGATTGTCTACGTTAAACACTCCGTCGCACACATCCTTCCTTCAACAAGCTGCCACTTCGAATCACGTCTGTGTAGACGTAGTAGGTGATATGCCGGCCAGCAGCGACCGTGCTCACCCCGTTTCCGCGTAGCCGTTACTTCAGTAGCTACGGTGCCGGCACTAGGTCCAAAGAGGTACAACGGTCACG